>NC_141873.1:321246648-321549678 GCF_056163025.1 Triticum urartu | reverse complement strand
TACCGATTACTGCATCCGGCTGCTCTTCAACCTCCTCCAGTGTAGCATCCCAAATTTTCAATCTGGAATGTTATACACTAGATCATCATTGCATATCATATTTTATTGCATTTTGGTTGATCCTAGAAAATTCTACGCAACTCAAGGACCCTCAGAGAGAGTTGGGGATTTCGTTATTTTCATATTTGAGTTTTCTCAAATTTTGAAAATATGATCATTTGATTTTATTTATTTCATCTTCAATTATTTCTATTGCAAAAATATGAGAGAGGGAATAAAATGACTTTCCCAAAATAAAGAAATATTGAGGATTTAATAATAAAATCAAATAAGAATTTATTTTGGTTTTATTTGCTATTTTATTTGAATTTAGGAAAAATGCGCGTTTTTCAAAATTGCATTTAGGCCCCAAATAAATGTTCATCCCGTGCGGCTTGATTTTAGAAGCCGGGGAAAATTTATTTCGGGGTTTTTGGAGTCCGTTTAGTATTTCTTTTGTTTTTTATGAGCATAACTATTTAAAAAAAACGCGAACCGACCTAACGGGCCGTGTCCGACCCGGACACTTGGCCCGGCCGGCCTTATAAGCCGGGGGAAGAGCCCAGCCGAGACCCCAAACCCTAGCCGCCCTGCCCCGCAGCCTCTGCCGCCACCGCCGCATCGCGCCGCCGCCCCACGCCGCCGTCCGCCGGAGCGCCGCCGTCTCGCCGGATGTTGACCCTGCTCGCCGCCAGTTTTCTCGAAAAACCGTTCGGTTTTCTATCGGTTTTCGTTCGGTTCTTTTTTAGTTTCGTTTTTTAGATCGGTTTTCCGGTTTATTTATTTAGCGAGCGTTCACTCGTTCGTTCGTTTTAACGAACGCGTTCATCGGTTAGATCCAGATAATGGTCGTTCGTTCGTTAATCTGTTCGTCATTTTTCTTTTTCTCGGATTAAATCTGTGATTTTTCTGATCACGATTCCTGATCCTATTTTCGTTCTAGTATAACTTTTCGCTCGTTTATCGGAATCAGGCGATTCAAGCGCCTGGAGTTTCGTCTCAAAACCCTCTTTCCGTTTAACCAACTCAAACAAGTTTTTGCCACTGTAAAATTTGACCTAGATTCAGAATATTAAACGAAGCTTGTTTCTTTTGCCATTTGTCTTTCGTTGCTTCGTTCGATTTGGTTCTTTTTGCCAACCGGAGTTCTTAAGTTGAACTTTCTGGTTAGATCTCTTATTTGAGTTTTACCTGTGCATTAGTTGAGTACTTATTGTATGCTTGTTTGTTTGCGATAGAGTACCCGGAGTGCACCGCTTGCTACTTCGAATCGCTAGGTTTTGCGGATCATCAGCTAGGCAACTAACACTTTGATCATACCTCCTACTACCCAGTTTTATTGCATTAGATCAATCCTCAAACATTGCATGTTTAGGATCTAATTAAATTGTGGGTTTGGGAAGTAGTTGAGGTAGTACCTATTACCTGTTTATTATCAAACCTTTGGGAGTAACTTCTATGTTTGCTTATTATGCCATGCTATGCTAGTAGACGTGGATTGGGTGAGTGTATCCATGACAGATGTGAGATTGTTAAATTAATGGTTTATCTAAGGTGGCAACTTAAATACACATCTGGGTGGATTGAGGCACCTGGGTATTCCAGCGATTGCCTGTTTTTCTTTTGGACCGCCACCCAGGCTCAAAGGGATCATGAGATTATTCATGCTAGAAACTTCCGTGTGCAGCCACAAGCTACTATGGGCTCTAGCATAGTTGATTAAGTCGTGCGAACTCTTACAGTGGTAGACTAGCAGATGTAGGGGAAAGTAGGTGTAACGGTCTACCCGATCGTAAGGTGCTAGCCCTTCTAAAAGACTATGTCTCGGTCATCCATTTCTCAAACACCATGTAGTGCGAGAATCCCAACAGAGGAGATCGAGTCTTGTGGGGAAAAGTGCACAAACCTCTGCAGAGTGTATAAACTAATCATGGTTAGCCGTGTCCCCGGTTATGGACATCTTGAGTATCTAGTACCTGGATTATCAGGTAAATCTCATCATGTTACTCTAATTAATTTTGTTGGGTTTTGTTTTATGATGATGCTTAATTGGGATTGAGAATGCTGTCAACCATTCTCAATGTTTAACAACCACCATGATAGTTAAATAAAATTTATTCCTTTGCAGTAGGGAAAAATTGGCTTTACGCAAAACTGTAACCATAGAGCTTTCCACCAGCCAAATATGCATATAGTATAGCCTATATCTTTCATTGCTCTCTATGTGTTACATTGCCAGCATATTCCATGTGCTGACCCATTTCGGTAGCAACGTTCATGTTACAGACTTTTCAGACGATGATAAAGGTGCTTTTAGGTGGTGGTTCTATACTCAGTGATGCTGTTGGAGTTGATGGACTCACTTATCTTCCAAGCCTTCCGCTGTTATCGTTATTAGATGGCCTTAAGCCATATTTATTACAATAAGTTCTCTCTTGAGACACTCGATGTAATAAGTGTGTGATTGCTACTCTGTTATAAATCCTTCAAGTACTGTGTGGTGTCAGCATTACTGATCCAGGGATGACATCGGAGCACAGAGATTGGACCGTTTCAGGTCTGGTCGCTACAAGATGGTATCAGAGCACACGCTGACTGTAGGACACGACCACTAAGCTAAAAGACCTAGATCACTACTCACTCTCTTCTCATTCTGACTTCTCATCTTTTCTGCTCTTTTAGGATGGGGGATGCAAGGAACAAGTTCACGCAACCGGATGAAGGCACACCCTTGGACGTCACTTGAAGGAAGTCACTAGATATCTGAACATAGGAGTACCAAGCTTCACCGGGACCTACAACGCCACTTTACCTGAAGAGGAGAACTGGATGATTCAAGTTTAAGTTCCAAGAAGGACGTTCATGCCAGTCACTCAACCCATAGATTTTTATTTTGATGCACCAACTTGGAGTCTAGGAAAGAGCATGGCAGCTCACATCGCCATGGGACGCATTGGAGAAGTTTACTGCAATGATCTCAAGGATACTATCTACCAGATTTGTGGGCACCGAGATGAACACTGGGAGATGATCACCACCAGGAAGGATAGCTCAATTGCAGCTTTTATCCAGGAGTTAAACCAGCACATTCGACGTCAGGAGAACCAGATGTGCGCCGACATAATAGATCTGAAGAAGGAGAGGACAAGAATCAAGGAATTGGAGGAAGAACTCAAGGCCACACGTGAAGATTATGAAGAGGAAATCAAAGTATTAGTGGACAAGAATGCCGACTTAACAATGAAGATCGGAATATTTATGGGAGGCCCTATGCCAGTAGATGAAGACGAAGAACCCAAGGAGAATCGCCCGGAAGACCACATCATCATCGACGACACCGACTCGGATCCAGATGATAGCGATGATGACTATGTGGATGAAGCTGGAGCAGATATCATGGAGTCTGCAACCAAAGAATATTTCTAGTAGACCACCCCATCAGTAGTAGTAGTCCACCATGTAAATATAGTAGTCCGAGCACTTTTGTGATAGTTAGATCGATTGTATGCCCTTGTTTGATTAATTGAATGAAGTGAATTGTTTGCTTTTGCCTCATGTGCATATGGGTACTGTTTGCTCTCTAGACCCCTCTCTATTCTTAAATCTCATCTTTTCTAAACCCTCAGATGCCTCCGAGACATGACCCCGGATTTACCTTCCCACCGGAGCTCACCCAGTTGATCCAGCAGCAGAACACATTGATGCAGTTGCTAGTCCAGAATTAGAATCAGGGGAACAACAACAACAACAACCCACCACCACCACCTGTTGATCACTTAGTCGTTTTCTTAGGCTGAATCCGCCGGTGTTTTCCAGTAGCACCGAGCCTATAGTAGCAGATGATTGGCTCCACAAGACAACAAGGGAGTTGACCACGGCAGGATGCACAGATGCGGAAAAGGTGAAGTTTGCCGCACATCACCTTGAAGGACCCGCAGCATCATGGTGGGAGAATTTCACAGCCACTTTCCCTGTCGACACTATCACATGGGACCAGTTCCAGCAGGCTTTCCGTACTGCCCATGTTTTAGCAGGAGCTATGGCCATGAAGAAGCGAGAGTTTTGCAACTTGCGCCAAGGAGGACGGACAGTTGGCCAGTATGTGGAGGACTTTAGTAAGCTAGCACATTATGCCCCAGATGATGTAGCTACGGATGCAGCTAAGCAGGAGAAGTTTCTGGAAGGACTAAATGATGAGCTGAGCATGCAGTTGATGGTAGCAACCTTCAACAACTACCAAGAGTTGGTAGATCTGTAGCGACTCGATCTCAGATGGTCAAGTCTCTGTGCTTCTGTGCCATCCCTAGATCGGTAATGTTGACACACACAGTACTCGAAGGATTTATAAAAGAGTGGCAATCACACACTTATTACATCAAATGTCCCAAAAGAGAACTTATTACTATAATATGGCTTAAGGCCATCTAATACGATAACAGTGGAAGACTTGGAAGATAAAGTGAGTCCATTAACTCCAACGGCATAGCTGAGCTGCACGGCAATGACCTAACGAACCTTACTCCTTGTCTGAAAAGTCTGCAACATAATACGTTGCAGCCCGAAAACGGGTCAGCACATGGAATATGCTGGCAAAATAACACAGTAGAGCAAGAACTGAATAATGCTATCACTACATGCATATTTGGCTGGTGGAAAGCTCTATGGTTATAGTTTTTGCGAAAAGCCAATTTTTCCCTACAACAAAGGAATAGATTTTAATTTAACTATCATGGTAGTTGAAACATCATTGAGAAGGTTCCTCCAACTCAATCCCAATTAAAGTGATTAACAACCCAACGGTATTAATTAAGAGTGATGAGATACATGTGATGACCCAAGTACTAGATACTCAAGAATTGTCCATAACCGGGGACATGGCTAACCATGATTAGATGATACACTCTGCAGAGGTTTGCGCACTTTTCCCCACAAGACTCGACCGCCTCCGTTGGATTTCTCGCACTACAAGGTGTTTGAGAAACGGATGACCGAGACACAGTCTTTCAGAAACATTAACTCTCTACTCCGGACAGACCATACCAAACCTACATCCCACTACCTGTTGATCTGCCTCTTCAAGAGCTTCACGTAACTTACTCAACTATGCTAGAGCCCATAATAGCTTGTGGCTGCACACGGAAGTTTCTAGCATGAATCATCTCAGTCCCCTTTGAGCCTGGGTGGCGGTCCATAGGAAGATCACACGAGTACTCCAGGATTTCCAAAAAAATACAGGCAACACTGGGTACTCCAGGTGCCTCAATCCACCCAGATGTTAATTTAAGTTGCCACCTTAAGTTGAACCATTAATTAACAATCTCACATATGTCATGGATTTCACTCAAACCCAAACGACGTCTATGAGCATAGCATAGCATAGCATAGCATAACAATATAAGCAACGCGTAGAAGTAACTCCCAAGGGTTTGAATGTAACAGGGTAATGGGTTCTACCTCATCAACTACTTCCCAACCCACATATTAATGACATCCTAATCATGCAATGTTTGAGAATGGAACTAATGCATAAAAACTAGGTGATAAAAGGGATATGATCAAAGTGTTACTTGCCTTACTGACGGTCTGCGAAACCTAGGGACTCGTAGTAGCACGCTTCGCACTCCGGGTGTTATATCGCAAACAAACAATAACATACATAAGCAACAAGCAAGATGCACAAGCAAAAACTCAAATAGAAGGGGTTGACCAGAAGGTTCAACTTAAGAACTCCGGTTCGCAAAAAGAATCAAATCAAACGGAGCAACGAAACTCAAACGACGAAAAAGAGAAGCTTCGTTTACTAATCTGAACCTAGGTCAAATTTTACAGTAGCAAAAACGTATTTGAGTTTGTTAAACGGAAAGAGGGTTTCGAGACGAAACTCTAGGCGCTTGAATCGCCTGATTCCGCCTAACGAGCGAAAAGATAAACAGAAACTAAGATCGGATCAGAAATCGCGATCAGAAAAATCGCAGAATAAATCCGATGAAAGAAAACTGATGAACAGACTAACGAAGGAGCGTTCGTTAGCTGTAACTAACGGGCGAAAACCGTTCGTTAAAACGAACGTACCGACGAACGTCTGCTAACTAGAAGAACCGAGAAAACCCAACGATCCGAAAAAAACGAATCTAGGGTTTCCTAAAAAAACCGAACGGTTCTTACAAAAAACCGGCGGCTCGGATCCGGCGGCTACCTCCGGCGAGGGGCTCCGGCGAGGCGAGGTGGTGGGGCGGTGGCTTGCGGGGCGTCGGCGGCGCGGGGCGCGGCAAGCGGCGGCGGCGGCGGCGGCTTAGAGCGGGCGGCGGGGTTGGCGTGGGGCGGAGATGGTGGTGGTTTGGGGCGGCAGGGCGGCTTGCTTGGAGGAGGGGCAAGCGGCGGCGGCGGAGTCCGACTCGGACTCCTAGTCCGAGCAGCGGTGGCGAGGCGGCACGCGCGCGGGGAGGCGGCGGCGGCTGCGGGCCGGCCTGGCTCGGCTGGGCCTTAGGCCCAGTCGGGCGCGGGAACTTTTTCTTAAATAATTCCGCCGACAGAAATAAAATCGTAGAAAAATAAATAAAAATCTAAAAATGCCAAAACAAATTTTCACCATCTAAATAAAATATTTAGAACGAGATGAACATTTTCTTGGCCTAAAATGCAATTTTGAAAAACGTGCAATTTTTCTAATGCAAACAAAACTGCAATAAAATCCAAATAAAAAAATATTTGATTTTAATATATTTTTCTCCAATATTTCAATTATCTGGGAGAAGTCATATTATCTCCTCTCATATATTTTAATATGAAATATTTTCGAAGAGAAAATAACTAAAACCAAAATCCTCGTTTCAAAATTTGATAAAATCAAATTTGAAAACCGGGAAAATCCCCAACTCTCTCCGAGGGTCCTTGAGTTGCTTAGGATTTCGAGCATCGCGAGACGAAATGCAAATAAAATATGATATGCATGGATGACTATGTATAACATTCCAAATTGAGAATTTGGGATGTTACAAGATCGTGCTCTCATGATTGAAGGGAAGCAGCAGTAGATTGAGAACCACAAAAGGAAGTATGGACAAGGGAAGTACAATTCAGGAGCTCAGCAGAAGCCACGTTTTACCCCTAGGCCAGGAGGACATTTTCAGCATACCCATGGAGGAGGTAGCTCGCACAATCACAATGGCACCAAGAATGGTAATGGGAATGGAGGAAGCAACGGCCAGAACCGCACCAACCCAGCAACCCCAGCCAAGAGAGACCTGAGCCAAGTCACTTGTTTCATGTGCCAGAAGACCGGACATTATGCAAATGAATGTCCTGAATCCTAGAATGGAAATGGCAATGGAAGCTCTGGGAAGAAGCCGAACCCTTTCAGCAGGGGACAGGTGAACCACGTTAACGTGGAGGAGGTTGAAGAGCAGCCGGATGCAGTAATCGGTAAGTTTTTGGTTAAGTCATTTACTGCACTCGTTCTTTTTGATACTGGTGCATCGCATTCATACATATCAAGGGAATTCGTGGATAAGTATAACCTGCCCACCAAAGTTCTTAGAACACCTATGCTAGTAAGCTCACCAGGAGCGGAGTATATGGCTAGTAAGGGATGTTTTCAAGTGCCATTGAGTATAGGTAGGCATGTGTTTCCCTCGGATTTGATCATTTTGGAATCACAAGGGTTGGATGTAATTCTGGGTATGGATTGGCTGTCGATGTATGGAGGAAACATCGATTGCGCCAGTAAGTCAATTTTGCTTACCACCCCAGAAGGGAGAAGGATCAAGTATGTATCCCGGCATGTGCCGAAGAGGACTCAAGTAAATTGTTTAACAGGAGTTGTGCAGGAGGAAGTACCAGTGGTGAAGGATTTCCCTGATGTATTTCCAGAGGAGTTGCCAGGCATGCCACCGGATAAAGACATTGAGTTTTTGATTGAGATTTTGCCAGGCACAGGGCCAATATCTAAGACACCATATAGGATGCCCGCAAAGGATTTGGTGGAGATTAAGAAGCAGATTAAGGAGTTACTGGATAAAGGATATATTCACCCAAGTTCTTCCCCTTGGGGATCGCCAATACTTCTAGTGGAAAAGAAGGATGGATCGTTAAGGATGGTTGTTGATTATCGAGGATTGAATGAAGTAACCATCAAGAACAAGTACCCACTACCGATGATCAATGATATGTTTGATCGATTGCAAGGTCTAAGGTATTTTCCAAGATCGACCTGCGATCAGGATACCATCAGTTGAAGATTCGAGAACAGGATATACCTAAGACGGCTTTTACCACCAGGTATGGGCTGTACGAGTATACCGTTATGTCATTTGGTCTGACTAACGCACCTGCAAATTTTATGACCATGATGAACAAGGTGTTTATGGAGTTTCTGGATAAGTTCATCGTAGTGTTCATCGATGATATCCTGGTTTACTCTAAGAACGAAGAGGAGCATATGGAGCATTTGCGTTTGGTACTTGGTAAGCTCAGAGAACATCAGTTATATGACAAGTTTAGCAAATGTGAGTTTTGGTTGAAGGAAGTTGGATTTCTCAGACATGTCATATCCGGATAAGGTATAGCAGTAGATCCCACCAAGGTTGACACTGTGACAAATTGGGAAGCGCCAACAATAGTCGGAGATATCCGGAGTTTTCTTGGACTTGCAGGATACTACCGGAGATTTATTGAAAATTTCTCGAAGATTGCAAAGTCTATGACGGAGTTGTTGAAAAAGGATACCAAGTTCATATGGACTGAGGAATGTGAGGCCAGTTTCCAGGAGTTGAAGAAACGTTTGGTTACATCACCTGTGTTGATTTTGCTAGATTAGACCAATGATTATGAGGTGTATTGCGATGCTTCACGTCGAGGACTTGGAGCAGTGCTTATGCAAGAAGGAAGAGTTGTTTCATATGCCTCATGATAGCTTAAGCCTCATGAGTTGAATTATGCTACACATGATTTGGAGTTAGCAGCCGTAGTGCATGCATTGAAGACCTGGAGACACTTTCTCATTGGAAATCATTGTGAGGTATACATGGATCACAAGAGATTGAAGTATATTTTCACACAGAAGGAGTTGAACCTCAGACAAAGGAGATGGTTGGAGCTGATCAAGGATTATGACATGAGATTGCATTATCACCCCGGAAAGGCTAATGTACTAGCTGGCGCGTTGAGTCGTAAAAGCCATGTCAACACCCTAATGACGGGAGATTTACCAAGGGAGTTAGCCGAAAATCTCCGTGAGCTATGTTTGGAGATAGTCCCGAGAGGCTATGTAGCAGCATTGGAGATTCAGTCTACTTTGATGGATAAGATCAGAGAAGCCTAGAAGACTGACAAGGAGATTGCTTCTATCAGGGAGAACATAAGCAAGGGAAAAGCTAAAGGATTTCATGAGGATGAGCACGATACCTTATGGTTTGAAGACCGCGTTTATGTGCCAAATGATTCGAAGATCAGGAAGTTAATTCGGCAAGAGACCCATGATTCACCATATTCGATTCACCCAGGAAATACCAAGATGTATTTGGATTTGAAGGATATTTTCTGGTGGACCGAAATGAAGAAGGATATTGCGGAGTATGTAGCAGTTTGTGATGTATGTGAGAGAGTGAAGGCAGAGCATCAGAAGCCAGCAGGATTGCTACAGCCATTGCCGATACCCGAATGGAAGTGGGATAAGTTAGGCATGGATTTTATCACCGGATTGCCCAGAGCTCGTTCAGGCTTTGACTCGATATGGGTTGTAGTCGATTGTTTGACAAGGGTAGCTCATTTCATTCCAGTGAAGACTACCTATACTAGTGCAAAGTTGGCAAAGATATACATGACCAGAATCGTATGTCTGCATGGAGTTCCAAGGAGCATTGTATCAGATAGAGGAACCCAATTTACCTCAAATTTCTGGAATTAGTTGCATGAAACTTTGGGTACCAGGCTAGAGTTCAGTATAGCTTTCCATCCACAGACAGATGGACAGACCGAGAGAGTCGATCAGATTTTGGAGGATATGCTGAGAGCTTGTGCGCTAGATTACAGATCTAGTTGGGACGAGAATTTGCCATATGCACATTTCTCTTACAACAACAGTTATGAATCCAGTCTGAAGATGGCCCCTTTCGAAGCCTTGTACGGAAGGAGGTGCAGGACCCCATTGTCGTGGGATGAAGTTGGAGACCGCCAGTTGTTTGGACCGGATCTGATTAAGGAGTCTGAACAGAAAGTAAAATTGATTCGCGATAGGCTCAAGGTAGCCCAATCCAGGCAGAAGAGCTACGCACATTCTAAACACAAGGAGACAGTTTACGAAGTCAGAGACCGAGTTTATCTTCTAGTATCTCCACTTTGAGGAGTTAAGCGCTTTGGAGTTAAGGGAAAGTTAGCGCCACGTTTTGTAGGACCATACAAAGTTTTGGAGAGTATGGGAGAAGTAGCCTACAAGTTGGAATTGCCGGAAGGATTGTCAGGAGTTCACGACGTGTTCCACGTTTCCCAGTTGAAGAAGTGCCACGCAGATATGGCTGATAAACCGCCTAGAGACACAGTGCCGCTGGAAGCGATTCAGTTTGAAGATGGCCCCTTTCGAAGCCTTGTATGGAAGGAGGTGCAGGACCCCATTGTCGTGGGATGAAGTTGGAGACCGCCAGTTGTTTGGACCGGATCAGATTAAGGAGTCTGAACAGAAAGTGAAATTGATTCGCGATAGTCTCAAGGTAGCCCAATCCAGGCAGAAGAGCTACGCAGATTCTAAACGCAAGGAGACAGTTTACGAAGTCAGAGACCGAGTTTATCTTCGAGTATCTCCACTTCGAGGAGTTAAGCGCTTTGGAGTTAAGGGAAAGTTAGCGCCACGTTTTGTAGGACCATACAAAGTTCTAGAGCGTATGGGAGAAGTAGCATATAAGTTGGAATTGCCCGAAGGATTGTCAGGAGTTCACGATGTGTTCCACGTTTCCCAGTTGAAGAAGTGCCACGCAGAGATGGCTGATATACCACTGAGAGATATAGTGCCGCTGGAAGCGATTCAGTTGGACAGTGATTTGACCTATGAGGAGAAACCAGTCAAGATTCTTGAGTATGCTAGTCGAGTCACCCGTAGCAAGGTTATAAAGTTTTGCAAAGTTCAGTGGAGCCACCACACGGAGGACGAAGCCACCTCGGAGCGAGAGGAAGATTTAATGAAGGACCACCCTCACCTATTTTCTAGCCAACCCGAATCTCGAGGGCGAGATTCATCTTAAGGGGGGTAGGTTTGTAACATCCCAAATTTTCAATTTGGAATATTATACACTAGATCATCATTGCATATCATATTTTATTAAATTTTGGTTGATCCTAGAAAATTCTACGCAACTCAAGGACCCTCGAAGAGAGTTGGGGATTTCGTTATTTTCATATTTGAGTTTTCTCAAATTTTGAAAATAGGATCATTTGATTTTATTTATTTTATATTCAATTATTTCTATTGCAAAAATATGAGCGAGGGAATAAAATGACTTTCCCAAAATAAAGAAATATTGAGGATTTAATAATAAAGTCAAATAAGAATTTATTTTAGTTTTATTCGCTATTTTATTTGAATTTAGGAAAAATACGCGTTTTTCAAAATTGCATTTAGGCCCCAAATAAATGTTCATCCTGTGCGGCTTGATTTTAGAAGTCGGGGAAAATTTATTTCGGGATTTTTGGAGTCTGTTTAGTTTTCCTTTTGTTTTTTTCTGAGCGTAACTATTTAAAAAAACGCGAAGAGACCTAACGGGCCGTGTCCGACCCGGACACTTGGCCCGGCCGGCCTTATAAGCCGGGGGAAGAGCCCAGCCGAGACCCCAAACCCTAGCCGCCCCGCCCCGCCGCCTGTGCCATCGCCGCCGCATTGCGCCGCCGCCCCACGCCACCGCCACCGCCCCGCGCCGCCGTCCGCCAGAGCCACGCCGCCGTCTCGCCGGAGGTTGACCCCGCTCGCCGCCGGTTTTCTCAAAAAACCGTTCGGTTTTCCGTCGGTTTTCGTTCGGTTCTTTTTTAGTTTCGTTTTTTAGATCGGTTTTTCCGGTTTATTTATTTAGCGAGCGTTCACCGTTCGTTCGTTTTAACGAACGCGTTCATCGGTTAGATCCAGATAACGAACGTTCGTTCGTTAATCTGTTCGTCGTTGTTCTTTTTCTCAGATTATATCCGCGATTTTTCTGATTGCGATTCCTGATCTGCGCTTGAATCGCCTGATTCCGATAAACGAGCGAAAAGTTATACTAGAACGAAAATCGGATCAGGAATCGTGATCAGAAAAAACACGGATTTAATCCGAGAAAAAGAAAAACGGCGAACAGATAATGAACGAACGTTCATTATCTGGATCTAAACGATGAACGCGTTCGTTAAAACAAACGAACGAGCGAACACTCGCTAATTAACTAAACCGGAAAAACCGATCTAACAAAAAAAACAGATCTAAGTTTTTTTAAAAAAAATAGATCGGTTTTCTTTGCGAAAACCGAGGCAACGGCGTCTACCTCGGCGGTTCCGGTGAACGGCGGCGGCGGCGGGGGGGCGGCGGGGCGACGCGGGTGGAGGCGGGGCGGCGCGGGGCAGCGGCGCGGCGGCGGCGACACGGGGCAGCGGCGGCGCGGCGGCTAGGATTAGGGTTTGGGGCGGGTGGCGGTTGGGCTGTCCCGGGCCTCGGGCAGCGCTATAAAAAGGCTTCGGCCAAGGAGTCCTGGCCGGATATGGCCCGTAGGTCGGTTCGGACTTTTTTTTAAATAGTTACGCTCAGAAAAAACAAAAGAAATACTAAACGGACTCCAAAAATCCCGAAATAAATTTCCCCGGCTTCTAAAATCAAGCCGCACAGGATGAACATTTATTTGGGGCCAAAATGCAATTTTGAAAAACGCGCATTTTCCTAAATTCAAATAAAATAGCAAAAAAACCAAAATAGAATCTTATTTGATTTTATTATTAAATCCTCAATATTTCTTAATTTTGGGAAAGTCACTTTATTCCCTCTCTCATATTTTTTATAATAGAAATAATTGAAGATATAATAAATAAAATCAAATGATCCTATTTCCAAAATTTGAGAAAACTCAAATATGAAAATAACGAAATCCCCAACTCTCTCCGAGGATCCTTGAATTGCGTAGAATTTCTAGGATCAACCAAAATGAAATAAAATATGATATGCAATGATGATCTAGTGTATAACATTCCAAATTGAAAATTTGGGATGTTACATCCGTAGGTTCGTCATGGTCAAGTAACATGACTTCCAAAACAGGATTACCGTACCACTCTGGTTGACCTACGAGGTTCGGTAGTAACTTGATCAGAAGTTTCATGATCATCATCTTTAGCTTCCTCACTTACTGGTGTAGGAATCACTGGAACTGATTTCAGTGATGAACTACTTTCCAATAAGGGAGCAGGTACAATTACCTCATCAAGTTCTACTTTCCTCCCACTCACTTCTTTCGAGAGAAACTCCTTCTCTAGAAAGGATCCATTCTTAGCAACGAATATCTTGCCTTTGGATCTGTGATAGAAGGTGTACCCAACAGTCTCCTTTGGGTATCCTATGAAGACACATTTCTCCGATTTGGGTTCGAGCTTATTAGGTTGATGCTTTTTCATATAAGCATCGCAGCCCCAAATTTTAAGAAACAACAACTTGGGTTTCTTGCCAAACCACAGTTCATAAGGTGTCGTCTCAACGGATTTAGCTGGTGTCCTATTTAACGTGAATGTAGCCGTTTCTAAAGCATAACCCCAAAACGATAGCGGTAAATCAGTAAAAGACATCATAGATCGCACCATATCCAGTAAAGTACGATTATGACGTTCGGACACACCATTACGTTGTGGTGTTCCAAGTGGCGTGAGTTGTGAAACTATTCCACATTGTTTCAGATGAAGACCAAACTCGTAACCCAAATATTCTCCTCCACGATCAGATCGTAGAAATTTTATTTTCTTGTTACGATGATTTTCCACGTCACTCTTAAATTCTTTGAACTTTTCAAATGTTTCAGACTTATGTTTCATTAAGTATATATACCCATATCTGCTCAAATCATCTGTGAAGGTGAGAAAATGACGATATCCACCGCAAGCTTCAATGTTCATTGGACCACATACATCAGTATGTATGATTTACAATAACTCTGTTGCTCGCTCCATTGTTCTAGAGAATGGAGTTTTAGTCATCTTGCCCATGAGGCATGGTTCGCAAGTACCAAGTGTTTCATAATCAAGTGATTCCAGAAGTCCATCAGAATGGAGTTTCTTCATGCGCTTTACACCAATATGACCCAAACGGCAATGCCACAAATAATTTGCACTATCACTATCAACTCTGCATCTTTTGGCTTCAATACTATGAACATGTGCATCACTACTATCAAGATTTAGTAAAAATAGACCACTCATCAAGGGTGCATGACCATAAAAGATATTACTCATATAAATAGAACAACCATTATTCTCTGATTTAAATGAATAACCGTATCGCATCAAAGAAGATCCAGATATAATGTTCATGCTCAACGCTGGCACCAAATAACAATTATTTAGGTCTAAAACTAATCCCGAAGGTAGATGTAGAGGTAGCGTGCCGACGGCGATCACATCGACTTTGGAACCATTTCCCACGCGCATCGTCACCTCGTCCTTAGCCAATCTTCGCTTAATCCGTAGCCCCTGTTTCGAGTTGCAAATGTTAGCAACTGAACCAGTATCAAATACCCAGGCACTACTGCAAGCATTAGTAAGGTACACATCAATAACGTGTATAGCAAATATACCTTTCACTTTGCCATCCTTCTTTTTCGCCAAATACTTGGGGCCGTTCCGCTTCCAGTGACCTATTCCTTTGCAGTAGATGCACTCAGTCTCAGGTTTAGGTCCAGACTTGGGTTTCTTCACTTGAGCATCAACTGGCTTGCTGTTCTTCTTGAAGTTCCCCTTCTTCCCTTTACCCTTTTTCTTGAACCTGGTGGTCTTGTTGACCATCAACACTTGATGCTCCTTCTTGATTTCTACCTCCGCAACCTTTAGCATTGCGAAGAGCTCAGGAATCATCTTATCCATCCCTTGCATATTATATTTCATCATGAAGCTCTTGTAGCTTGGTCGCAGTGATTGAAGAACTCTGTCAATGACACTATCATCAGGAATATTAACTCCTAGCTAAGTCAAGTGGTTGTGGTACCCAGACATTCTGAGTATATGTTCACTGACAGAACTATTCTCCTCCATCTTGCAGCTGTAGAACTTATTGGAGACTTGATATCTCTCAATCCGGGCATTTGCTTGAAATATTAACTTGAACTCCTGGAACATCTCATATGCTCCATGACGTTCAGAACGTCGTTGAAGTACCGGTTCTAAGCCGTAAAGCATGGCACACTAAACTATCGAGTAGTCATCAGCTTTGCTCTGCCAGGTGTTCATAACATCTGGTGCTGCTCCAGCAGCGGGTTTGTCACCTAGCGGTGCTTCCAGGACGTTATTCTTCGGTGCAGCAATGAGGATAATCCTGAAGTTATGGACCCAGTCCGTGTAGTTGCTACCATCATCTTTCAACTTAGCTTTCTCTAGGAACGCATTAAAATTCAATGGAACAACAGCACGGGCCATCTTTCTACAACAACATAGACATGCAAAATACTATTAGGTACTAAGTTCATGATCAATTAAAGTTCAATTAATCAAATTACTTAAGAACTCCCACTTAGATAGATATCTCTCTAATAATCCAAGTGATCACGTGATCCATATCAACTAAACCTTGTCCGATCATCACATGAGATGGAGTAGTTTTCAATGGTGAACATCACTATGTTGATCATATCTACTATATGATTCACGCTTGACCTTTCGGTCTCAGTGTTCCAAGGCTATATCTGCATATGCTAGGCTCATCAAGTTTAACCTGAGTATTCTGCGTGTGCAAAACTGGCTTGCACCCATTGTATGTGAACGTAGAGCTTATCACACCCGATCATCACGTGGTGTTTCGGCACGACGAACTGTAGCAACGGTGCATACTTAGGGAGAACACTTATACCTTTAAATTTAGTGAGATATCATCTTATAATGCTACCGCCGAACTAAGAAAAATAAGATGCATAAAGGATAAACATCACATGCAATCAATATAAGTGATATGATATGGCCATCATCATCTTGTGCCTTTGATCTGCATCTCCAAAGCACCGTCATGATCACCATCGTCACCGGCTTGACACCTTGATCTCCATCAACGCATCGTTGTCATCTCGCCAACTATTTCTTCTACGACTATCGCTACCGCTTAGTGATAAAGTAAAGCAATTACATGGCGATTGCATTTCATAAAATAAAGCGACAACCATATGGCTCCTGTCAGTTGCGGATAACTCCGTTAGAAAACATGATCATACAATAAAATTTAGCATCATGTCTTGACCATATAACATCACAACATGCCCTCCAAAAACAAGTTAGACGTCCTCTACTTTGTTGTTGCAAGTTTTACGTGGCTGCTATGGGCTGAGCAAGAACCGTTCTTACGTACGCATCAAAACCATAACGCGGTATAGTGATTGCTTTTTGGTCTTCAGAAAGAACCCTGTTCATTGAATCCGATTCAAATAAAGTTGGAGAAACTAACACCCACCAGCCACCTGTGTGCAAAGCACGTCGGTAGAACCTGTCTCGCGTAAGCGTACGCGTAATGTCGGTCTGGGCTGCTTCATCCAGCAATACCGCAGAATCAAGAATCAACTAGTGACGGCAAGCAATATGTATATACCCACTCCCACAACTCCTTTGTGTTCTATTCATGCATATAACATCTATGCATAGACATGGCTCGGATGCCACTGTTGGGGAACGCAGTAATTTCAAAAAAATTCCTACGCACACGCGAGATCGTGGTGATGCCTAACAACAAGAGGGGAGAGTGTTGTCTACGTACCCTCGTAGACCGTAAGGGGAAGCGTTATGAAAACGCGGTTGATGTAGTTGTATGTCTTCACGATCGACCGATCCTAGTATCGAAAGTACGGCACCTCCGCGATCTGCACACGTTCGGCTCGGTGATGTCCCACGAACTCACGATCTAGTAGAGTATCGAGGGAGAGCTTTGTCAGCACGACGGCGGGATGAGGGTGATGATGATGCTACCGGAACAGGGCTTCGCCTAAGCACCGCTAGGATATGACCGAGGTGAATTATGGTGGAGGGGGCACCCCACACGGCTGGAAACAATCAACTTGTGTGTTCTAGGGTGCCCCTGCCCCCGTAGATAAAGGAGCGAGGGGGAGGCCGGCCGGCCTTGGGACGCGCAAAGGGGGGGGAGAAGTCCTCCTCCTAGTAGGAGTAGGACTCCCCCTTTCCTAGTCCAACTAGGAAGAAGGAGGGGAAAGGAAAGAGAGGGAGAGAGGGAGGGAGAGAGGGGGCGCCGCCCCCTCCTTGTCCAATTCGGACTCCCAAGAGGGGGGCGGCCATCCCTATGGCCCCGCCTCTCTCCCACAAGGCCCATGTTGGCCCATTAGTTCCCCCGGGGGTTCCGATAACACCCCCGGCACTCTAATAATTATCTAGTGACCCCTGGAACTCATCTGGTGTCCGAATATAGTCATCCAATATACCAATCTTTATGTCTCAACCATTTAGAGACTCCTTTTCATGTCCGTGATCACATCCGGGGCTCCGAACTATCTTCGGTACATCAAAACACATAAACTCATAATATCGATTGTCACCGAACGTTATGCGTGCGGACCCTACGGGTTCGAGAACTATGTAGACATGACCGAGACACGTCTCTGGTAAATAACCAATAGCGGATCCTGGATGTTCATATTGGCTCCCACATATTCTACGAAGATCTTTATCGATCAAACCGCATAACGATATACGTTGTTCCCTTTGTCACCAGTATGTTACTTGCCCGAGATTCGATCGTCGGTATATCAATACCTAGTTCAATCTCGTTACCGGAAAGTCTCTTTACTCATTCCATAATGCATTATCCTGCAACTAACTCATTAGTCACATTGCTTGTAAGGCTTATATTGATGTGCATTACCGAGAGGTTCCAGAGATACCTCTCCGACAATCGGAATGACAAATCCTAATCTCGATCTATGCCAACTCAACAAACACCATCGGAGACACCTGTAGAGCACCTTTATAATCACCCAGTTACATTGTGACATTTGGTAGCACACAAAGTGTTCCTCCGATACTCGGGAGTTGCATGATCTCATAGTCATAGGAACATGTATAAGTTATGGAGAAAGCAATAGCAACAAACTAAACGATCATCGTGCTAAGCTAAGGGATGGGTCAAGTCAATCACATCATTCTCTAATGATGTTATCCTGTTAATCAAATGACAACTCATGTCTATGGTTAGGAAACATAACCATCATTGATTCAACGAGCTAGTCAAGTAGAGGCATACTAGTGACACTCTGTTTGTCTATGTGTTCACACATATACTAAGTTTCCGGTTAATACTATTCTAGCATGAATAATAAATATTTATCATGATATAAGGAAATATAAATAACAACTTTATTATTGCCTCTAGGGCATATTTCCTTCAAAACGCGCCCTGACTTTTCATATAAATAACCCATTGTGCAGGAATAAGCGAGTCTAGAAAAAATGATTCGACCACTGGGCCGAACCGGGCCTCGCCCACACATTTTTTCGGTCGTGTGTCACTGACCAGCTTTTCTTTGTTTGTCCCCTCTTAGGCCGAACCGGGCCTAATACACACTATTTTTTGTTGGCCAATTGGAGAGCACCAAGAAATAAATGCTCGTGTGGGAGAGGGAAACTTCCCTAATGGATGAAATTTAAAATGCTTGTAATAACAATGACCTTCAAGGTTGAGGTCTCGAGGGCATGAAGAAGAAACTGAAGAAGGTATATCATGAGTTATATGGTTGAAGTAGAAGAAAGTTCAGATTAGTCCAGTTCACAGTTCAGAAGCTAAGGTAGTGATTGGATATAATGTGGAACATGGCTGCATCAAACCGGTGAGAGGATATAATCTAGAAATGCTCAAGGGAGTTGGCTGAATACATTTTCAAAGAAGATATGCTATGGCACCACGCTCTCGAGTCACTACTTTCAGAGAGGCAGAACAAAAATACCATGTATTTTCAATGAAAAGCCACATGGCGACAAAAGAAAAATACGACCAACAAACTAAAAGATGAAGAAGGGAGTTGAGTTTAGGAAAAGAAGCAGATTACAGAAATGGTAACAGAATTTTTCATGAAATCATACGAAACTGATGATACTTTTGAAACTGGATATGCTGCTGATTCTTTTTGATGCGGAAGTATCAGAGGGCATATACGAGTCTCTCTGTTGATATTTTATTGACTTGGAGATCTGTGACACATTGTTTCAAATAGGTCCTCTAAAGTCTCCGAGAAGAGACGGTTTTCCAACTAGATTCTTCCAAAGAATTTGTGTCGAACTGAAGCACATGTGATTGATGCGGTAAAAAGTTTCTTTGCAAATGCTATTATGCTGGAGGGTATAAATGATACGGTGATTGTCCTCATCCTAGAGGGTAACTCTCCAGAAAAGCTTTAGGATTTCCGACTAAAAAGTTGCAGCAACTTAATTTACAAAATCATCTCTAAGTGCCTGGTAAATCGCCTTAGACCCTTCCTAGATGAACTTATCTCCGAAACCCAAAGTGATATCGTTTTAGAAAGATTGATATCTGACAATGCATCAATAGCTTTCAAGTGTTTTTAGAATATCCAGCAGATCAAGAAGGTTGAAGACAATCATTGTGCATACAAACTGGACCGCACGAAGGCTTATGACTGCGTAGAGTGGGATAACTGGAGGGTGCCTTCGTTAAATATGTTTTTTATGGAAATGGATCCCATGGGTCATGAGTCATGACCTGCGTCCAATCGACCAGATATGCTATCAAACTGAATGGGGAGGCATTGGATTCCTTTTATCCTTTGAGGGGACTATGTTAAGGAGAGCCCTTAACCACACACCTTTTCTTTTTTGTAGCTGAAGGTTTATCCCGTGTGCTTGAAGCCGAATGCAAAGCATTCAAATATTACCTCTTGGAAGGTTGCAAGAGAAGCTCTAGGAATCTCGCATTTATTGTTTGCTCACGATAGCTTATTATTTTGAAAGCAGTGGGGACAAAAAAGAGTGTCAAGTTTGCCCTAAATGTTTTTTAGAGAGGTACGTGCCAGCTTTCGTGTCCTGGCAAGCGATCCATTCTATTCAGTAGCATTTTCTTAGAGAAAATCCAGGAGGATGTTATGCATATTCTGGATCTCACATCATCTAATTTTGAGGAAAATTACCTTGGCCTCCCCACACCGGAAGGACAAATGAAAGGTTACCATTTCCAACCAATCTTTGAGATAGTTACGAAGAGGCTAACTGACTGGTTAGAAAGATACATATCACATGTGCAAAAGAAATCTTGGTCAAGTTCGTGGATCAAGACTTACACACACATGCCATTATTATTTTCAAAATGAGTGCATGTTTTTGTGAAAAATATGAAAAGTTTGCTAGAGACTTCTGGTGGCGAGACAAGAAGAACAGAAGAAAGCTACACTAGATGTCATGGAAAAAATACAATACCAAAATGTGTGGGTATAGTATGGGCCTCCATGATATGCATCCCAACTTAGCCCATCCCAAGCTCTCACTATCAACGAAGGATATTCCTTCTCGTGGGAAGACCCGATCAGACTCAGAATCCCAGTACAAGACATTTCAACAATGGTAAAACAAGACCAGCAAAGCCGCCCGATGTGCCGACATCCCGATAGGAGCTGCACATATCTCGTTCTCAGGGCAACACCAGATGAGCAATTCGTACAACTAAAACCAGCCCTCAAGTTTCCCCGAGGTGGCGCTGCAAGGGGCTCTAGTTCGGACCAACACTTAGAGAAGCACGGGCCCGGGGGGGTTAAAATAAAGATGACCCTTGAGTCTGCAGAACCCAAGGGAAAAGGCTTAGTTGGCAAATGTTAATACCAAGGTTGGGCCTTGCTGGAGGAGTTTTACTCAAAGCAAACTGACAAGGCGTTCCCATAACACCCAACCGCGTAAGGAACACAAAATCAAGGAACATAACACCGGTATGTCGGAATCTAGGGAGGCAAGAGTGGAACAAAACACCAGGCATAAGGCCGAGACTTCCACCCTTTACCAAGTATATAGATGCATTAATTAAAATAAGAGATATTCAGATATCCCAACATATCTATGTTCCAACATGGAACAAACTTCATCTTCATCTGCAACTAGCAACGCTATAAGAGGGGCTAAGCAAAAAGCGGTAACATAGCCAAACAATGGTTTGCTAGGAAGGTGGGTTAGAGGTTTGACATGGCAATATGGGAGGCATGATATAGCAAGTGGTAGGTAGCGCGACAAAGCAATAGAGCGAGCAACTATCAAGCAAAGATAGAAGTGATTTTGAGGGTATGGTTATCTTGCCCGAGATCCCGCAAGGAATAAGAATGAGTCCATGAAGAAGACAAACGGATGTAGTCGAACGAATCCTCACAACTCCGGGAATGAAACTGAAGCTAACGAGAGAAGCAACCCGGAAAGAAGCGAGCAACATAGTAAACAACCATCACATAAACATGGCATGATGCGCAACCAAGTATGATGCATGTCCGGTTTAATGATACATGGCATGGCATGGCAAAGTGCACAAGCAATACTACAAATTAAGTGGAGCTCAATATGCAATGAGTTGCATATTGACGAAACACCACAACAATTATTTAGTTCTCTCCCGTTTAAGTACTCAACAAAATTAAATGTTGGTTAGCATGGCAAGGGGTGAAGCATAATAAAACTACTTAACTAGGCAAGTTTGAATGAGGCCGGAACAACAAACAACAAGTCCGGAGAATCCCCATAGCATATTTTCGATTTGGTACTGTTCTGCCCTAAACCATATTTTAGAGTTATTAAACATACAAAGTGATGCCACCATGTTAAACTAGGCATTTTTCTACCCCATTTACATATAAAGATTATTTAAAACCGAGCTACGGTTATTTAGTTATGAAATAAAACATTTTAGCATGGCATATGAGCAAAATCAAACAAACAACATTTTAAACCATTTAAACATGGATGAAAGTTGGATATTATGAAACTAGACACAATTCTAAGCATTTTTCATATATAGATCATTTTAAACTGATGCACGGTTATTAAGTTATTATATGCATGAAGAGCAGGGGTTTTCTACAAAACTGCTCTCTCTGGAAAATAGGAAAAAACGTGCTATGGGAAAAAACATGAAAAGGGTCGTATCTAGCAGGCCCGATAGGAACAGGGGAACTGGAGGGCTTCTCACCCATGGGCTCGGCCCAGTAGGAAGCAGAGGAGGCCGGCTGAGGTAGCGGTTGGGCCGGCTTGCCTGAGGCCCAAGCGGACGCTGGATTTGGGCCTTGGATGCGGGTCAATGCGCGCACGAGGGTGCGGCGATGGAGCACCGAACGAGGAAGGATGACGACGGCGATCTGGCGTGTCTCCGCCAAGGTCCAAGGCGCGGGATGGCCGGAGACGAGGTCGGGGACGGATGGATCTGGCCCCTGGGCACCGGATCCGGTCAGAGTTGGACAAAGACGGCGTCGAGGAAGGCCACGGAGGTGACGGTTCCCTGCTGCGACAAGCTGAGGCGAGGCGGCGGCGAACGAGGCCTCTGGCGAGGTCCAGGCGGTGGGGAAAAGTCGGGGACGCGAGGCGGCAACTCCTCCGACGACCGATCGGCATGGACGGTGCTCCGGCGAAAAGGGCTGGACGAAGGCGGCGGCGCGGCGCTCCCGTTCTCATCGGGGTCGAGCGGGGGAAGCAGCGTGGCGATGCAGATCGGGCGGAGCGGTGCTCGGGCCCCGGATGGGCTCAGGCGGGCCTGAGTGGGATACCGCGGCGCGGGGAGACAGGGGAACGCGTGGCCTGCCCGGATTGGCCATGGGAGGCGGCTGGCGATGGCTCAGCCAACGGCGGCGCGCCATGTGGTGATATGGTGGTGGCTGGCGCCGGAAAACAAGGTGGAGGCGGCGGCTGATGATTAGGGGCGCGAAATTTTAGGAGGCGGGGTAGGTAGCTGCCCAAAAATGGAAGGGGAGGTGGTTTATATAGGGCAGGTTCTAGGGTTAGGGGGTTTTTCGGAGCCTCCGATCGCGATCCGACGACTCCGGACGCGAGGAGGGGTAGGTTGGAGCTTGTGGGCTGTGCAGAAGGCCTCGGGCTGAGACGAGAGAAGAGAGAGAGAGGCCCGACGTCTGTTTCCGGAGACCGAAAACGTCCGACGTTTGACCGACTATATTGTCACTATAGTTATCCGTTGGGGAGACAAACGGACTCCAAATGCGATGAAACTTGGCAAGCGGCCTATCTACACTATAATAAGACCGCACGCCAACTTTCAACCCATTCCGAGAATATTTTCCAGCCACTTATAAAATAATATTTTGGACATGCCGCGGGCGCGTGCAAGTGTGTCTGGGATCAGAACGGACGACGGAAAGAACTTGGAGACCGGGACGGATGCAAGTTTTGAAAACATGATGATGCAATGCGGATGATGACATGGCAAGATGCGACCCGCAAGCAAAAGACAAGGTAACAACAGCGAATAACTGGAGGACACCTAGCGCGTCGGTCTCGGGGCGTTACAACACTCCACCACTACAAGAGGATCTTGTCCCGAGATCTAGCATGGCACCAGAGGGAAATGGACGAGGAAGATAAGAGGTAAAACTAAGTTGCTTCTTTCACAAATGGGTGAAACCATGGAACCTTGATAGGTTGAACAAATTGAAAGAAAGAATACAACAAAGATGAACAAAGTTGAAAACACTCCGTTAGAAAAGAGGAACTAGGAAGAACAAATTCGGAGAGCACTCCGATTGAAAAGAGATGCAAGACTTTATAAGATGAAAATAATTTGAGCAGAGGATACTAAGCTCCGGTTAAAACAAGATAGAGAGGGAAAAAGAATGATATAATTTGGGCAGCACTCCGATTGTAAATGGCAGGATTTGAACATGATTTGTCAAGATGAGAGGATACTAGATGAAAGCAACAACACACTACCTCCAGAACTATTGAAAGAATGGCACAAGTGGTAAGAAAGATTTCAAACGGCACTTGAAGGGAGGCAAAACTTGACAAAATGGGAAGAACTTGAAAAGAGGGGACGACACTCCGGTTGAATGGATAAGCAAAGGAAAGAACATGATCTTTGACAAAAATGAGATGATGAGTTGAATAGAACAACATCACAAAGCCACCGGAAGAAATAAAAGAATGGAATTAAAGGAATGGAGAAGAAAACAACATCTTCTACCTCAAATGAGATTGAAAAAAACATCTTTAGGAGAAGGGTCGAACGGAGTTGTTGGAAAACCAACAACGAAAAGAGTAAGCTTGTAGTGGGCTTATGGAAAATTTCTAAAAACTATGAGGTGAAATTCTGCCACTAACGGAAACAATAGATTGGATTGATATGAACAAGGAGACGAGAAGCTTATTTCACCGAGAGGATAAGTGAAGAACTTGGGTCATTTATGAGCACCATAAATAGCAACAATCCTTAGGGAAATCTTTAGGTGAAATATAACCCAAGATAACTCCAATGAAGAGATTGATGGGTTGCAAAGGATCTCATGAATGAATTGAAAATGATGAGTTTACAATATGTCATTCTGGACAACTTGTGAATCATGAAACATGAAGGGAAATTGTCAAGAGTGACATAACACCACCTCAAAAGATGAGATATGAAAGAATTGCACTTCGGAATGCAAGATGAACAATGCTTGGACTCCACAAAATAAAACATGTGTTGAACACCATGTTTACTTTAGAGTATAGCTTGGCGGAACTTAACTTCGAGAGAAATCTTGAAGAATAATTGAAGAATGAAAAGAATCCTTGATGAACCACCATGTAACCTCCATGAAGAACTCCGGCTAGAAATGATAACATAAACGAATCGAAGGTTGGAAGAGAACAAGATTGAAGTCCTGCAATGATTTAGATGGAGCTTCATGATGAGATAAAGCGGAAAACTTGAAACTCTGGAAAATAAATATGAATAACTAGAAACCAAGAATTGATATCATGAACGAACTCCGGAAGAAAGAATCCATCACTTGGATGAAGCAAGAATAAGAATTATGTTATGCGTATGCTTCACCAATTTAAATTGATGACAAGCAACAGATTTAACATACTACTTATTCTCGTAAAAAGATTAAGATAGATATAGCGCAAACTCAATGGACCACCGGTAGGATTGGTAGAACGAATGAATTGGTATGATGACGTATGGAGAGGAATCTTGAATAAACCGCCATAAGAACTGAAAAATGAATGTAGCAAAGGAACAATTCACCGGGAAGACTTGAAAAAAATTGAATGAAGATACTTTAGGGGATTTAGATACATGAGAATGAAAGAACATGAACTGATTAGATGATACTTGAATGATGCACCGGTAAGATTAGGAGAATGAGAGCTGAAAGCTGGAATGAATAATATTTGAAAAGATGGCCTTCGGAGGAAAGAAATGGAAACAACTCATGAAATGCTCCGAATGCGTGAAAAGAATTCTCACATTCAAAAACAATTATGAGAGGATGGCACCAAGCCCGAACCACAAATCTTCGAGAGAACGGACCAAGATTTAGAGGAAACACTCTTCTTCGGTCTTCAAATGTTGAGAATGACGATGCGAAACACCAACATGAGTTGTTGAGATACTCCGGGATGAATATTAGAAAGGTTGAACCAACAATGAAAAGAATTTGAAAGATCTTGGAGAACGACATTTGACTGATGACAAATCATTCTTACGTCAAACTTTGAAATGAATTTGAGAATAACTCCGGGAAAATTAGAAGAGTCAAGTAAGATCCTGGGAAAAGACCTGTGGGTTAGGGCCCACTCAAAAGATACATCGTTGAACGATTTAAAAGAGGGATTGCACCGGTTGATTTAAATGGCTTGAATGAGATAACCTCCTCAAAAGAACTTGAGCGAATTGAGAATGGAAACTTGAATCTTCTGAGATATCTTCAGCACTCCGGAACAATTGAATAGCAAGCGGGGAATGATTATGAGGTGCACCAGCATGGAAAATCATTTGAAACGAGGAAAAGGATATGATCATAAAAGCTTGAATTGAATCCACCGGAGAAGAAAAAGAACAAAGAATGATAAACTTGAAGCTCCGTTAGTATCATCCTGATAATCACCGGATAAGGATATTGATGGAAAATAATGGGGATACTTCCCATCAATAAAAGGATACTTGAATAAGAAATCTGAGTCCTTGAAGAAAAAGGGTGGGAGGGCAGGAAAACAAAGGCAATTTGGGACGAATGAAACAAACACCATTGAAAAGAAGTGATAAATGATCTTGCCATGTTGAATGGATCGGCTTAACTTGAAGAGAAGCACGCCGGTTGAGAAGAAATTGAGATGACAAATTCAATGATCAAGAAGGATTATAATTCACATAGGAATATAAGAACACCACTTAGAAAAGGTATGGAATCCACATTTGACTTCGAAGCAACTTGAATACCACAACTCAAAAACAAAACAAAGGATTGGCTTGCAGAATAAGACGGAAATAAACATATGATAGACCCCATATCGTATCATGTGTCTATTGGAAAGATATCCTACGTGATACGTCAATTCCCACTTATAAACTCCCGAAACTTTCTGGTTATGCAATCAGGTGTTGGGGATACAGGGGAAGCATAATATCTCACCCAAACTAGCAATACCTACATCCAGCTGTATCCATCCTTCAACACATAACCAAGAAACCTTCAGAAATCATTTACCTCAACCTTCCAAAAGCATCTGTTATACGAGTTATGCCAATACTCCCGAACTCCCGCCCCAGTACTGGGTGGCGTCGAGGTTATCGCACCAACAACTACATAAAAGAGATTTTCGATGTCGGCAAACTCAGGTATTCCATAATTGCAATGATAAAATTGTGACGACAACACCTCGGAGCTCAACTCCCCGGGACACTGCCACAACCCCTAAATGTCAGGAGGCACCAAGAACAATGTTCTCGTCACAAGACTATCAGAACGATTCCAAGATACCCGCGTGATCCTAAAAAAAGTTCGTGAAATTTGAGGAGAGAAGAGTCAACACTTCTACGTTAGGAGGCCTCACCAGAGCGACGAAGGGTCCGAGGAGTAAAAAGAATCCTACTCTTCGATATATATAATCCTAAGACTCAAAACATTTTGTTCTAGACATAACAACGTCAGCGATTCGATCAAGCAAGGGGGATCCTAAGTCGGGGATGGCTCTGATACCAACTTATAACACCCACAATGTGGCTATATCTCCCACGTGTCGGGGCATGACTTAGAGGCATAGCCGCATGGTAGGCTTTTCGCAAGAGGGGTAATCTTCACACATCCCATGTACTGAATAAGAAAGGGATAAAGAGTTGATTTACAATCGCCACGTCACACAATACATGAATAATCCATACATCATCCAAAATACAATCAAGGTCCGACTACGGAACCAAAATAAAAGAAGACAACCCCAAATGCTAGAACCCCGATCATCCCAACTGGGCTCCACTACTGATCAACAGGAAAATGAAACAACACAACGAACAAGATCTTCATCGAGCTCCCACTTGAGCTCGGTGGTGTCACCTGCACTGGTATCATCGGCACCTGCAACTGTTTGGAAGTATCTGTGAGTCATGAGGACTCGGCAATCTCACACCCGCGAGATCAAAACTATTTAAGCTTATGGGTAGGAAAGGGTAGTGAGGTGGAGCTGCAGCAAGCACTAAGCATATATGGTGGCTAACATACGCAAATAAGAGTGAGAAGAGAAGCAACGCAATGGTTGTGAACTAGAAGTGATCAAGAAGTGATCCTGAATCTACTTACGTTCAAGCATAACACAAGAACCATGTTCACTTCCCGGACTCCGCCGAGAAGAGACCATCATGGCTACACATGCGGTTGCTGCATTTTAATTAAGTTAAGTGTCAAGTTCTCTACAACCGGACATTAACAAATTCCCATCTGCCCATAACCGCGGGCACTGCTTTAGAAAGTTCAAACCTTGCAGGGGTGTCCCAACTTAGACCATCACAGCTACACACGCGGTTGCTGCATTTTAATTAAGTTAAGTGTCAATGAAGGATATTCCTTCTCGCGGGAAGACCCGATCAGACTCGGAATCCCAGTTACAAGACATTTCGACAATGGTAAAAGAAGACCAGCAAAGCCGCCCGATGTGCCGACATCCTGATAGGAGCTACACATATCTCATTCTCAGGGAAACACCAGATGAGCAATCCGTACAACTAAAACCAGCCCTCAAGTTTCCCCGAGGTGGCGCTGCAAGGGCTCTAGTTCGAACCAACACTTAGAGAAGCACTGGCCCGGGAGGGTTAAAATAAAGATGACCCTTGAGTCTGTAGAACCCAAGGGAAAAAGGCTTAGGTGGAAAAATGTTAAAACAAAGGTTGGGCCTTGCTGGAGGAGTTTTATTCAAAGCGAACTGTCAAGGGGTTCCCATAACACCCAACCGCGTAAGGAACACAAAATCAAGGAACATAACACCGGTATGACGGAAACTAGGGCGGCAAGAGTGGAGCAAAACACCAGGCATAAGGCCGAGCCTTCCACTCTTTACCAAGTATATAGATGCATTAATTAAAATAAGAGATATTGTGATATCCCAATGTATCCATGTTCCAACATGGAACAAACTTCATCTTCACCTGCAACTAGCAACGCTATAAGAGGGGCTGAGCAAAAAGCGGTAACATAGCCAAACAACGGTTTGCTAGGAAGGTGAGTTAGAGGCTTGACATGGCAATATGGGAGGCATGATATAGCAAGTGGTAGGTAGCGCGACAAAGCAATAGAGCAAGCAACTAGCAAGCAAAGGTGGAAGTAATTTCGAGGGTATGGTTATCTTGCCTGAGATCCCGCAAGGAAGAAGAACGAGTCCATGAAGAAGATAAACAGATGTAGTCGAATGAATCCTCACAACTCCCGGAATGAATCTGAAGCTAATGAGAGAAGCAACCCGGAAAGAAGCAGCAACATAGTAAACAACCATCACATAAACACGGCATGATGTGCAACCAAGTATGATGCATGTCCGGTTTAATGATACATGGCATGGCATGGCAAAGTGCACAAGCAATACTACAAATTAAGTGGAGCTCAATATGCAACAAGTTGCATATTGACGAAACACCACAACAATTATTTAGTTATCTCCCATTTAAGTACTCAACAGAATTAAATGTTGGTTAGCATGGCAAGGGGTGAAGCATAATAAAACTACTTAACTAGGCAAGTTTGAATGAGGCCGGAACAACAAACAACAAGTCCGGAGAATCCCCATAGCATATTTTAGATTTGGTACTGTTCTACCCTAAACCATAGTTTAGAGTTATTAAACATACAAAGTGATGCCACCATGTTAAACTAGGCATTTTTCTACTCCATTTACATATAAATATTATTTAAAACCGAGCTACGGTTATTTAGTTATGAAATAAAACATTTTAGCATGGCATATGAGCAAAATCAAACAAACAACATTTTAAACATTTTAAACATGGATGAAAGTTGTATATTATGAAACTAGACACAATTCTAAGCATTTTTCATATATAAATCATTTTAAACCAACGCACGGTTATTAAGTTATTATATGCATGAACAACAGGGGGTTTTCTGCAAAACTGCTCTCTCTGGAAAATAGGAAAAATGTACTATGGAAAAAAACATGAAATGGGCCGTATCTAGCAGGCCCGATAGGAACAGGGGAACTGGAGAGCTTCTCACCCATGGGCTCGGCCCAGTAGGAAGCTGAGGCAGCTGTTGGGCCGGCCTGCCTGAGGCCTACGCGGACGCTGGATCTGGGCCTTGGATGCGGGGTCAACGTGCGCAGGAGGGTGCGGCGATGCAGCACCGAACGAGGCAGGACAACGAAAGCGATCTGGCACGTCTCCGGCGAGGTCCAAGGCGCGGGATGGCCGGAGACGAGGTCGGGGACAGATGGATCTGGCCCCTGGGCACCGGATCCGGTCGGAGTTGGACAAAGACGGCGTCAAGGAAAGCCACGGCGGCGACGGTTCCCTGCTGCGACGAGCTGAGGCGAGGCGGCGGCAAACGCGGCCTCTGGGGAGGTCCAGGCGGCGGGGAAAAGTCGGGGACGCGAGGCGGCAACTCCTCTGACGACCGGCCGGCATGGACGGCGCTCCGGCGAAAAGGGATGGACGAAGGCGGCGGCGCGGCGCTCCCGTTCTCATCGGGATCGAGCGGGGGAAGCAGCGCGGCAATGCAGATCGGGTGGAGCGACGCTCGCGCCCTAAATGGGCTCAGGCGGGCCTTGCGCGGGCCTGAGCGGGCCACAGCAGCGCGGGGAGACAGGGGAACGCGTGGCCTGCCCAGATTGGCCGCGGGAGGCGGCTGGTGACGGCTCGGCCAACGGCGGTGTTCCATGTGGAGATATGGTGGTGGCTGGTGCCGAAAAACGAGGTGGAGACGACGGCTGATGATTAGGGGACCGGAATATTAGGAGGAGGGGTAGGTAGCTGCCCAAAAATGGAAGGGGAGGTGGTTTATATAGGGTAGGTTCTAGGGTTAGGGGGGTTTAGGGGGGGTTTTCGGAGCCTCCGATCGCGATCCGACGGCTCCGGACGCGAGGAGGGGTAGGTTGGAGCTTGTGGGTTGTGTAGAAGGTCTCGGGTTGAGAGGAGAGAAGAGAGAAAGAGGCCCGACATCTGTTTCCGGAGACCGAAAACGTCCGACGTTTGACCGACTATATTGTCGCTATAGTTATCCGTTGGGGCGTCAAACGGACTCCGAATGCAATGAAACTTGGCAGGCGGCCTATCTACACTATAATAAGACCGCACGCCAACTTTCAAACCATTCCGAGAACACTTTCCGAACACTTATAAAATAATATTTCGGATGAGCCGCGGGCACGTGCAAGTGTGTCTGGACTCAGAACGGACAACAGAAAGAACTTGGAGACCGGGACGGATGCAAGTTTTGAAAACATGGTGATGCAATGTGGATGATGACATGGCAAGCTGCGACACACAAGGAAAAGACAAGGTAACAACAGCGAATAACTGGAGGACACCTGGCGCGTTGGTCTCGGGGCGTTACATAGCCATAGGAGTTTTATAATAAATCATAGGCGCAGCCCCTGGTATACGAACCAGAGTGATGTCAGCGTCTGATCGGGAAGTACTAATCCTTCGCGTAATGCAGAAATATCTCCAACGATTTGAGACCTCCGAACAGCTGACCGGCTCTCGCCGCATCATGACAGTCAGTTTTCGGCTTTCTCTACTTAGGTGCTCATCTGGTTTAGACCAGGGCACAATCGCAGTAGTTCTCCCTTTACTACCCTAGCCGATATAGCGGAACGTAGGGTAGCAAGCACAGGAGCCGGGCAACCCAACTATTGACCAAAGACATGATTCGGAGCCAATGCATATAATGCTAAATTTGGGGTGCCGAACTATACTTATAAGAAGTGTTCGGACTTTTGTTGCCGTAATGTGGGTACGATAAAGCTCCTGGCAAACATCAAAACGTACCAAAGTGTACGGGTGCTACCTGATGGGTTTATCCATAAGGAAACTTAAAAAAAGGGAAAAAGAAAACAGAAAAGATGTAAAGGTAAAAAGCTGGGGTCCTATAGCTCCAGCTACAAACTGTTTTCATTGTAATGTAATTAGTACGTCAAGGCGCATTGATACAAGTAGTGCAATAAGCAACATGCTATTTAACATGTCGAAACCATGGGAGAGCTGCACGTGGGTCCTGAAAGACAGGTAGAGTTATCGTTGACGGAATCACCTAAAAAGTCCATGTATGTCTGCGCTCCTCGCCATCTTGGTGTATTTATCCTTCAAGAGGACCGATAACCAGACCACCGGATGGGGCCTATAGGATTAAAACCTGAAAGAAAACAAGCAAAAGTGAAAGTATGTGTGTATCCAATGTCGGTTGAGCCGTACCGTGGATCACAAGCTAGCTATGCCTCCGTCGATGCCCATGGAATTTTGAGTGCGTAGTTATGTATGCGCGGCACGCAGGCCACTACTTGATCGGGACTGAGATGGAGGCCGTATTGCTAGTCGAGCTCCTGATGAGCCGAGCTCTCCTGCTGTAGAGTAGTTCGGACCCTCTTAAGGGTGTCCGAGGGCTCGGCAGTCGAATGAAGGTTCTGCTTGAAGGCCGCTTTGTACTTCTGCTGCTAGGGCAACTGTGTGCTCTTTTGTACGGAGAGAGCGTTCCGTATTGCCATTGACTGTTATGATGTCGCCTGGGCCGGGCATCTTGAGCTTGAGATAAGCATAGTGTGGTACTGTGTTAAATCGAGCAAATGCAGTTCGTCCGAGCAGTGCATGATAGCCCCTGCGGAATGGGACGATATCGAAGACTAACTCCTCGCTTCAGAAGTTGTCCGGAGATCCGAAGACAACAATAGTGTGATTGAGCCCGTACAATGGGCCTCTACGCCTGGAATGACTCCTTTCAAGGTGGTCTTTGTAGGCTTGATCCTTGGTAGGTTAATGCCCTTTTTCGCACTGTATCCTGATAGAGCAGATTTAGGCTGCTACAGCCGTCCATAAGGACACGAGTCAGGTGAAACCCATCAATTATTGGGTCTAAGACCAGTGCGGCTGAGCCTCCATGGAGGATGCTGGTCGGGTGATATCGGCGATCAAAGGTGATCAGGCATGACGACCATCGATTGAATTTTGGGGCAACCGGCTCTATCGTGTAGACGTCCCTAAGCGCACGCTTGCGCTCCCTCTTGGGGATGTGGGTAGCATATATCATGTTCACCGTTTTGACCTGAGGGGGAAACTTCTTCTGTCCCCCTGTGTTCGGTTGCCGTGGCTCTTCGTCATCATCCTTGCTTTATGATCCCTTTTCCCTGTTCTCGGCATTTAATTTACCGGCCTGTCTGAAAACCCAACACTCTCTATTTGTATGATTAGGAGGCTTGTCGGGGGGTGCCGTGAATCTAGCATGGACGATCAAGTATGCGGTCCAAGCTGGATGGGTCCAAATTGTTCTTTCAGAACGGCTTCTTCCGCTGACTGGACTTAGAGCCACTGAATCCGGCGTTGACCACCGTATCCTCGGTCTTGTCACTGTTGTTTCGGCACTTGTACCTATTGCGTTGAGACTTGTCTTTGTTGCTTTTAACTTCATGGGTGTCGGCGTCGCTTGCATTGTTTTTGCTACGGGCCAACCAACTGTCCTCGCCTGCACAAAAGAGAGCCATGAGTGCCATGAGGGCTGCCATGGATTTTGGCTTTTCTTGGCCGAGGTGGCGAGTGAGCCATTCGTCGCGGATGCTATGCTTAAAAGCTGCTAGAGCTTCGGCGTTCGGACAGTCGACAATTTGGTTCTTTTTAGTTAAGAACCTTGTCCAGAATTTCCTGGCGGACTCTCCAGGCTGTTGAACTATATGGCTTAAGTCATCAGCGTCCGGACGTCAAACATATGTACCATGGAAGTTATCGAGGAAAGCCTCTTCCAAGTCCTCCCAGCTGCCAATGGAATTTTCAGGCAGACTGTTTTGCCAATGAGTTTTAGAGGGAGGTATTTTATGGCGTGGAGGTCATCTCTGCGGGCCATATGGATGTGGAGAATGAAGTCCTCGGTCGACACCGCGGGGTCCGTGGTTCCATTGTATGATTCTATGTTTACGGGCTTGAATCCTTCAGGGAATTCGTGATCCAGGACCTCATCAATGAAGCAATGAGGGTGTGGGGCCTCTATATCGGGCCGTATCGTGACACAGCTCTAATAGAGTTCGTCTGCGGTGTTCGGCCCCCGCATGACTGGGTTTGTCACGTCCGGATAGGTGGCCGTGGTCACGTGTCGAGGCGCGTCTTCGCGATCCGCATATTGATCTTGTATGTCCTGCTTTATTGTTCAGGTTCTGCCGGAGGTCATATGTATGGCCGTGGGCTAATTTACCTCTGCCTGAGTGATGAGGCGGGCGGGTTGGTGTTCAGCATGAGTGGCCGTTTTGTCCCGACCACTTGGTGGTCGGTCGGCCGTATTGTGCGATGGTGGTATGTACTCCGGCGCCTCCTCGTCGAACTGAGGTAGCAATTTGCGCTTTCGGCAGCTTTTGGTTGGGCACTTGAGGCCGTATTCTTCGGCTACTAGGACATCAGTCCATTTATCATTGAGCAGATCTTGGTCAGCTTGAAGCTGTTGCTGCTTCTTTTTCAGGCTCCTTGTCGTGGCTATTAACTGGCGCTTGAAGCGCTCCTGCTCAAGAGGTTCCTCGGGTACGATGAAATCTTCGGTGCCGAGGCTCACCTCATCTTCGGAGAGCGGGAGGTAATTATCATCCTCCGAATCTTCGTGCATGGCCTGTTTAACAGGGCTAACCTGCTCATCTTCCCATTCATCTTGTTTGTTTGCTTTATCGACGGGGTCTTCGTTGTCTTCGGCACCTTCCGGAGTGTCATCTTCTCATGTGTCGGTGTTGCTGTCTTTACTGCAGCGTGACTTAGAGCGGCGCCGTTGACGCTGGTGCTTGGACTGTAATGCGGAAGGTTTATCCTCAACTGGGTCTTCCTTATCATCGCCGCTGTTCTCCCTCAGTGCATCCACCATTTATACGTAATACGAGGAAGTGGTCGTCCAGCGTCCGGTGAACGGCGGGTTCTGGGCCTCTTCTTCTCCGGCATCGTCGTCCATACCGTCGATGTCCTCGGAGTCGTAATCAAGTTCGTCGGTCAAATCCTCGATCATAGCTATAAAGTGGGTGGCGGGTGGGAAGAAAAATTCTCCATCGTCAGCCCCTAGTTCGAGCCAGATATAGTTCGGCTGAGAGTCCTCCGCCAAGGACATGTTTTTAATGAGTTTAGCACATCGCCCAAAGGTGAGTTCTGGAAGATGTCTGTCACACTGAATTTGAAGATCAATAAATGATCAAGATCGGCGTCCACGGGCTCGCGCGGTTTGGAACCTACAGCCGGAGACGAGTCCGACGTTCCGGTGGCATAGGCATCGTGTGATTCCAGGTCCATGTGCGGATCCAACGTCGTGGAGTCTGCGGCCTCCGAGGTGGGGCTAATCCTCCCGTCTTTGGATGGCGCGGCCTGCTCCGGCTCTAGGGCCAGAGCAGTTATAGGAGCGATCTCCTAGATGCGGCTTGATGACAGATTTAGCTCATGATCATTGGGGTGACCGGGAGCGGCCACCGCGGTATCGGATCCGGCGAAGATCAAGTCTCCATGGATGTCCGCGACGTAGTTCAAGCTCCCGAATCTGACTTGATGGCCAGGGGAGTAGCTTTCGATCTACTCCAGATGGCCAAACAGTTGGCCCGAAGTGCGGAGCCGCCGAACACAAAGATCTGTCCGGGGAGGAAAGTTTCTCCACAGACAGCGTCATTATTGACGATTAAAGGGGCCATCGACCCTTTCAGCGACAGCACAGAGGAACTCTTAATGAAAGCACCAATGTTGGTGTCAAAACCGGCGGATCTCGGGTAGGGGGTCCCGAACTGTGCGTTTAAGGTTGATGGTAACAGGAGACAGGGGACACGATGTTTACCCAGGTTCGGGCCCTCTCTATGGAGGTAATACCCTACTTCCTTCTTGATTGATATTGATGAATATGAGTATTACAAGAGTTGATCTACCACAAGATCGTCATGGCTAAACCCTAGAAGTCTAGCCTGTATGACTAAGGTATTGAGTATATCCTTCCCGGACTACACCCTCTGGTTTATATAGACACCGGGGGATCTAGGGTTACATAGAGTCGGTTACATAAGATGGAATCTTCATAATTGTTCGCCAAGCTTTCCTTCCATGCCAAGGAGAGTCCCATCCGGACATGGGGACAGTCTTCGGTCTTCGTATCCTCATAGCCCATCAGTCCGGCCCATAGATAACATGCCGGACGCCCGAGGACCCCTTAGTCCAGGACTCCCTCAGTGGGGTGTGGTTCTTCATATCCCATTTGAACTTCAGTAGTCATTGGGGACTGAGGAATTTGTTGCAGAGGAGTGAACAAAGGAGAATTGGGGTGCTGACTTTCCCAAAAGTCATCATTCAGCATTGACGTTGTGCACCCAATGTCCACATCCTCATCTTCATTTATTTCTTCAACGCCGGCCTCTTCAGCAGTAAACTAAGGCATGGGCGATGAGACAACCGGGGTTGAAGGGATTGCATCCACTTCAAGTTCTTCATCCAATTGCTCTGAAGAAGTAGCAGAAGGAATATCTTCATCGGATCCGCTTGGGATCATGTATTCTTCATCGAAAGGAACGGGTTCCTTCGGTGGCATGCTCGAGAGTGGAATAGCATCAATCGGATTTTCAAACGAGCTGGTCAATTTCTCCATCTTCTTCGGAGCTGAAGATTCTGATGAAGTTGATTCTTTCCGTTTCTTCACGGATGCACGCTTCGCAGCCTTGGTCTTCTTCGCTTTGGGTGCATAAGGAAGAATTGGACTTGGTGTAGGTGCAGGAGGAGCAGAGAAAATTGGTTCCGTTTCTTCAGGCAACTAATACAGTTGCCTTGGCATGATCAGTTTCTTCAGGCACAGCGGTTAAAGCTTCAGTTGTCCTGATAGTTTCTTCAAGCGCAACACTAGTGGTTGCCCTGGCAGTTTCATCAGCGACTGGAATGCAGTCATCAGCCCTCGTAGTAGCATTTTCTTCAGCAGCCTGATTGTCATCAGCGGTGCTGGCATTTTCTTCAATAGGCTGAGCAGATGCTTCAGCCTGAGAAATTTCTTGTTGCGATGGAGCTGCAACATTGGTAGTGAAGTTTTCAGCTAACTTCACAAATCTGACCTTGGCTCCAATCCAATCTGTGTGGTAGAGATTGAATTCATCACTGAGTCCTTTGATCTCAATTTGAATAGACAAAAGTTCATCAGATGTCATATTGACAACATTTTTCTTCAGGTAGCACTCTTTCTTGTATTGCGCCTTCTTCAGCTTCCTGGCCTTCTCAAACTTCCATTTCTCTTCATCAATGAAGGCAGTCAGCACATGACTTTGACCAGGAGTGAGGTTCAACTCATGCAGAGGTGTGTTGGGGTCCTTGTGCCACAAGTCGATGAAGTCTAGGATCAACTTTGGATCCAGTATCATTGACACGTTACTGCCTTTGGCTGTAGCGGCCCTGTGCTGTTTGTCTTTGATGATTTCTTCAAGTTCTTCATCATCAGCTTCATCCTAAGAGGATAGGACCTGAAAGGCGACCTGCTTCTTTTGAGGACTTGGTCTAGTGCCTCGTCCAGCAGTGGCCATGGTCTTCAGCAAAGTGGGGTCAGTTGAAGAATGCATAGGAGCTGATGAACGTGCAGAGGCTCCTGAGGCAATAGAGATGCCTGTTGTCCTTTGGCACGAGGCGAGATGCGCAGGTGCTGAGGACTTTGATGGAGCAACCGAGGATTATGCAACTTGAGGAACTGGGGCGGCTTGAGGAAATGACCGTGAGGGCTTAGCAGACGTTGGTCGTGAGGGCATTGCAGAGGAGCTTGGCCGTGAGGGCATTGAAGAAGAAGGGGCATTGTGCTTGTGTGCAGGCTTCTTAGGCATGGCCTTCTTCAGCTTGCTAGCAGAGGCCTCAGCAGTGGCAGGAGCAACAGAGTCTTCATTGAATTTCCTCACTGCCTCTTTAGCTACTGTGGCCAACTTAGCTTGACGCTTTGCCCATTCATCAGGATAGTCCTCACCGCGCTTGAGGCTAGTGGGATCAGCTTCTTGGCCAGGTGCCAATGGAGGTCTTGAGCAAGGAGGGTGAAGAGAAAATTTCTTCATATATTTTGTTGTGACATATCTGTATTCTCTCCATTCTCGTGCCCATCTCCTCTCTATCCTTTGTATGCGCACCTTGCGCTAATTTTTGTCCTCCTTTCCATGTGTGGCCTCATCAGGAGTGCAATAATCCTTGTAAATGTCATCAGGGATCTCAGAAGTTGTGTTGACTTCCAGTTTCTTTCCTACCTTCTGAGATTTCTTTCTATCAGCCATTTTCTTCAATTGAGGATTTTGAGCAGTTGAATTCTCTGAAGAGGTATGCAGTTTTTCTTCGAGGAATGTTGCAAATGAGTTAAGTTGATGAGAACCTAGAGATTCAGCAGCAGACATTGTAACTATGAACAGAGTATAGGTGCGAAGAATTTGGAGAGGTCACATGCGTTCTCAGAAGTTTTTGCAAAAAGAACAAGTTTGAGGAATTTGACCAGATGTGTCTTGAGGAATTTCACTAAGCGTTCTTTGACTTAGGTTCCAGAGTTGTACAGATTTGAAAATCCACACAATTGAGGAATCTTGAAGAGAAATGTTGCTTAGAGAAACAGATCAAGAACAGATGATATGTGAGGTGTTTAGTGTGCGAAGATTTGAGGAATAAACACCTTTTAAAGATTTGAAGAAAATATCAGAATCAACAAGGACAGTAAAAGTAACTTCTAATTACCCTTGACGAAGAACACGACGAACTGAGAAGGGTAGATTTAGAAGCTCGTCAGTTCATATCTTTCATGCCCTAACTTGGCTGAGGAAGACAGCTACGGCAGCGGCGGAGTGAAGAAATCCGCAGCCGGCGTGAGTACGACGGCGATGAGGTCGAGGCAGTGAATCTCTTCCTCACCGGTGACAATGGAAGTAGCGGCGGCACTAGGGTTTGAGAGCTCGAGTGAGGGAGTGAGGTCGAGCGGAGTAAAAACGAAGTGAGGAAGGGGGGTTATTTATAGCCGAAGTGAAAAACTGCTCGCCCGAGGAAATTGGACGAACATGCCCCTGACCCTTCTCATTCGTGTGACATGTGTCACCCACGTACACAGAGGTGACGATCGTGGGTGAATAGAATAATATATCGAGAAAGGTGGAACGGTTTGAGCGGCAAAAGCTGAAAATTCAGATAAGATAAGTTTAAGATTCCGTTCGCAAATTCTTTAGCTGACAAGGACACATTGAAGATTTTGAACGAGTTTCAAATAGAACGCACATGAAGAATTTGTGAATAGAATGGGTTGAGTTTAGTATAGAGGTGGAAGGGTCCAATCACATTCACTTAGCAGAACAAGCAACTTGAAGAAATAGCAATAAGTGAATGCTGTAGAGGACATAAACTCATATATATATATATATATATATCTATACTGCCAATGAAGAACAACAATGGAAAGAGTGAAGACATTGCAAAGTGGAAGAAAATGAACAACTGAGGAATTTCAAAAACTCAAATTGAAGATTTTCAACTTTTGGTGGTGGCGTGACCCATCGTATAAGAATGATGATTTCAGACACCGCGTACAATTGTCGTAGGGTTCTGAGAATCAAATTCTTCATTAATTTCTTCACACTTAGAGGGTTAGTCTTCATTGATTATAGAACAACATTACTTCGTGTGTTGCACATCTAAGTCATCAATTTTGCATAAGTGTTAGGATGTGTGTCCTTTTCAAAAGACATTTGAAGATTCTAAGATATTTAGCTCATACCTCAACTTGCTAAATCTCTTCTCATGCAAGGGCTTTGTGAAGATATCGGCTAGCTGTTCTTCAGTCTTGACACGCTCAATAGCAATGTCGCCCTTCAACACATGATCATGAAGAAAATGATGACGAATTTGAATGTGCTTTATCTTCGAGTGTTGAACTGGGTTATGAGCAATCTTGATGGCACTCTCATTGTCACAATAGAGAGGCACATTCTTCATGTTGATGCCATAGTCCTTGAGGGTTTGCTTCATCCACAGTAATTGAGCACATCAAGAACCAGCAGCAATGTACTCAGCTTCAGCAGTAGACAGTGATACGCAGTTTTGTTTCTTCGAGGACCAACAGACCAAGGATCGTGTGAGGAAATGGCATGTGCTTGATGTTGACTTGCGGTCCACACAATCACCAGCATAGTCAGAGTCTGAATATCCAATGAGATCAAAATCCGGGCCCTTGGGATACCATAATCCATGTGTTGGTGTGTGAGCTAGATATCGAAGAATATGCTTCACAGCCTTATGGTGTGATTCCTTCGGTGTAGCTTCAAATCGGGCACACATGCAAACACTAAGCATAATATCTGGCCTAGATGCACATAAATACAATAAAGAACCAATCATGGAGCGATATACCTTTTGATCAAAGTCAGTACCATTTTCATCAGTGCTTAGATGGCCATTTGAGGGCATAGGGATTTTGACTCCTTTTCAATCTTGCATGCCGAATTTCCTCAGTACATCCTTGAGGTATTTCTCCTGAGATATGAATATGCCATTGCGTTGTTGACGAATCTGAAGACCTAAGAAGAATTTCAATTCTCCCATCATAGACATTTGATATTCTTCACTCATCATATATGCAAATTCATCACTGTAACATTGGTCAGTACAGCCGAAAATGATATCATCAACATATATTTGGCAGACAAACAATTCACCATCATAAGATTTAGTGAAATGAGTTGGGTCAAGTGAACCGGATTTGAAGCCTTTCTTCATGAGGAATTCCTTCAAGGTATCATACCACGCCCGAGGGGCCTGCTTGAGGCCATAGAGGGCCTTATTGAGTCTGAAGTCTTTGTCAGGATGCTTTGGATCTTCAAAACCTGGGGGTTGAGCAACATATACTTCTTCCTCAAGCTTACCATTGATGAATTCACTTTTCACATCCATTTGATGTAAGATGATATCATGATGGTTAGCATAAGCAAGTAATATGCGAATAGGCTCAAGTCTTGCAACAGGTGCATAAGTTTCATAAAAATCAATTCCTTCAACCTGTGTGTAGCCTTGAGCTACAAGTCGTGCCTCATTCCTCACCACAAGGCCATTTTCATCTTGCTTGTTGTGGTAGATCCACTTTGTGCCAATGATATTGTGCTTGCGAGGATCTGGACGTTTGACAAGTTCACAGATGTTGTTGAGCTCAAATTGATGTAATTCCTCTTGCATAGCTTGAATCCACTCAGGCTCCAGAAATGATTCATCTACCTTAGTGGGCTCTGTGATGGAGACAAAAGCGAAGTGCCCACAAAAGTTAGATAAATGTGAAGCACTTGAGAGTGTGAGAGGACCTGGAATGTTGATGTCGCTGATGATTTTCTCAATTTGCACTTCATTTGCAACGCGAGGATGAGCTGGTTGTCGTTGAGGAATTTGATCAGCATTTTCCTCAGCACCATTTTCTTCAGATGCATCAGCATGTCGTTCTTCACGTTCTGGAACAACTTCTTCAGCAGATTCTTTGGTAGGAATGACATCCTCAGTAGTTTTGAGCTTAATAGATTCCTCAGGAGGTATTTCATCTATCACAGGAGGTAGGTGCTCTCTTTGTGAGCCATTAGTTTCATCGAACCACACAACTACAGTTTCAACAACTTTTTGGTGATAGGTGTTGAAGACTCTGTAGGTGTTCGAGTCCTTACCATAACCAAGCATAAAACCTTCATGTGCTTTCGGTGCAAATTTAGAACTGTGATGAGGATCTGTAATCCAGCATTTAGCACCGAAGACTTTGAAATAACTCACATTGGTTTTCTTGTCAGTGAGGAGTTCATATGCAGTCTTCTTGAAGAATTTGTGAAGATATACCCTGTTGATGATGTGGCAAGCAGTATCTATTGCCTCAGGCCAGAAGTGATTAGGCGTCTTGTACTCATCAAGCATAGTGCGAGCCATCTCAACAAGAGTCATATTCTTGCGCTCCACGACGCCATTCTGCTGAGAAGTATATGGAGCATATAACTCATGAGCGATACCAAGTTCATCAAGATAGTCATCAAGACCAGTGTTCTTGAACTTAGTTCCATTGTCACTTCTGATGTGCTTGATCTTCACACCAAAGTTGGTTGAAGCCCTCGAGGAAAATCGTTTAAAGACTTCATGCACTTCAGTTTTGTAAGTGATGATATGCACCCATGTATATCGTGAATAATCATCAACAATGACAAAGCCATATAAAGATGCGGCATTAATAAATGTGGCATAGTGAGTAGGGCCAAAGAGATCCATGTGAAGCAATTCAAATGGACTAGTGGTAGTCATGATGGTCGTTGAGGGATGCTTGGCCTGGGTCATCTTTCCGGCTTCACAAGCTCCACACAAATGGTCCTTGAGGAATTTGACACCCTCGATGCCAATGACATGCTTCTTCTTCGCGAGCGTGTGCACGTTCCTCATTCTAGCATGACCAAGTCGTCGATGCCATAGCCAGCCTTCTGAAGCTTTTGCATGTAGACATGTAGCAGGTTGTGGTCCTGTAGAGAAATCAACAATATACAAATCTCCTCTCCTAAAGTGTTCGAAGACTTTGGAATTGTCAGCTGCCATGATCACAACACAACGATACTTTCCAAAGACAACAACCATATCAAGATCACAAAGCATTGAGACAGACATGAGGTTGAACCCTAAGGACTCGACAAGCATGACTTTGTCCATGTGTCGATCCTTTGAGATTGCAACCTTACCTAGACCCAATACCTTGCTTTTGCCTTTGTCAGTGTAGGTGATATGCTTCAGATGCGATGGAGATAAGGGAGCGTCCATCAATAGATTCTTGTCACCAGTCATGTGATTTGTACATCCACTATCGAGGACCCACTCAGTGGCTCTGGGTTGATCATCCTGTAGATGAATTAGTGCAACTTACGAACTCATATACTTCATCAGTGATGAATATGATATCAATTTCATTAGATCAAATTTGTCAAGCAATAGAACAGATAAAGCAGTAGAGGACGTGAGAAATGAGAATTCATTTCTTCATGATTAGCTTGCATCCTTTCAAGGATATTCAGGTCTCCAGCAAATTCTTCAGACGTTTAAGTTCGTCTGGAGACCTGACCCTGCATAAGAGATTAGTTCTTTTTCTTCACCACCCACATCTGAAGGGGTGGCAAAGAGTTCATCATTCTGCGAGCTCCATAAGAGAAAGGTGGCATAGATGCCAATCCACTTCGTTTCACATAACAGGGGTTAGGGTAAGCGCAAGAGTAAGCAGAGAAATTCTTTGAGGACTTATGAACATAATGATTTGGAGAATAATGCACATATCCATAATCCTTAGATCTTCCCTGTGAAACAGAAGGGTTAGCATGATGATGTTCATATGAGGACTTTGATCCTTTTGAGGAATTTGATCCACGTGAGGAATTTGATCCGTAAGAGGACATGGATCCATATGAAGAATTTGGTCCATATGAAGTTTGATCTAGGGTTCCTATTCTTCACAGGTGGTGTCATGATGACATTCACATGGAGATTTTCAAGGCACCTTTTGGGAACCCAGATTTTCTTCATAGGAGGACCGTTCCTGCAGTTAGTGCCAACATATCTAGCAAATACTTCACCATTCTGATTTTTGAACAATTTATAGTTGGATTCAAATGACTCATCAGAAGAATATGAAGATTCACATGTAAAGCTAGATAAAGTAGATGGATCCACTAAAGGTCCCTTTGCAGCATCCCATGAGGTTTTGGGATACTGCTCAGGTTTCCAGTAGGTCCCATCAGCATTGAGTTTCCTCTCAAAGGCAATACCCTCTTTCCTGTGGTTCATGTTGAGGATCTGCTTTTTAAGCACATCATAAAGAGCCTGATGCCCTTTGAGGCTTTTGTACATGCCTGTCATATACAATTCCTTCAGCCCTGCATCATCAGTGATACTAGCAATGTCCTCATATGAGGAATTAGTGATAGCAGAGACAGTTGAAGAATATGCAGCAATGGAAGCATTTGAGCATTCAGGTGAAGAATTAGCAGATTCACGTTCAGTGCACTTCAAACATGGAGGAATAAATTCTTCCTGAGTAGCGCTGATTTGTTGAGAAAGTAATGAATCGCGCTCCTTCTGAAGATCTTCATAACTCACTCTTAACTGTTCAAGATCTTGCTTTCTTTGAAGAAATTCATAAGAAAGCTTCTCATGATCAGATAGGAGAGTGTTATGATGACTCTGAAGGTTATCAAACTTGGACTAGAGTCCCTAAAGACTTTCAGCCAAAGCTTTAGAACGATCCATTTCTTCACCCAACATATCATCGCTCTCATCTAGCATGTTTTGAACTTTTCATCTAGCATGTTTGACATAATTGGGTCCAAATTCATCACCAGATTCATCATCACTAGACTCAGATAAGTAGCATTCAGTTACCTTGGCACCTTTTGCCATAAGGCATGGTGCAGAGGATGATGATTCTGGATTGAAAGTCATAGCCTTGTGCGATTCCATGAAGTTCTCAAGCCAGGGTTCATGGTGAGATCGATGGCCTTCATAGACCTCAGAGAGTCGGTCCTAGATGAGCTTCGCATGGCTGAGATGCATAACATTCCTGAACTGATTTTGTGACAAGCCGGAGCAGATGATAATCTTCGCCGTGAGGTTGAGTAGCGTGTACTTGCGAATATCATCAGCCTCCGCCATCTTGCATAGGTCAGTAAGACCAATCTCAGTGACGGTCTAGAGTTCGATGTTCATCGCCATGAGGCGCTTCTTCATCATGGCCTTCCACTTGGGATAATCATGACCATCAAAGATGGGGCATGTCACAGTCTTCATTCTTGTGGTCGACATAACTAAAACTCCAGGCGGTTACACCAAAATCACACAGAACAAGGGAGTACCTTGCTCTAATACCAATCGAAAGTGCGTTAAGTCGACTAGAGGGGGGGTGAATAGGCGATTTTTATGAATTCTTCACTGAGGAATTTCACGTTGAGAAAATTCCTAAGAGAAGAACTACTTGCAGCGGAATAAGTACTGAGAAGTAAACATAGCAGAACATAAGCATGGTCTTCATGATGAAATGAAAACAAATACAGAGTACAGAAAGAGTAAACACGGGATAAAACAAGATGAAGACAAATAGACTAAAGAAATTGAACTGAGGAAATTGAGAAAGTCTTCAGTCAAGGTCTTCAAACAGATATGAACAAGCACACAACACGACAAAGAGTAAATGGAAGGGTTGAGGAAATAGAACCAGTAGGCTTGGTGAAGATAATGATTTGGTAGGCCAGTTCCAACAGCTGTGATAGTTGTACGTCTGGTTAGGGCGGCTAGGTATTCAAACCCGAGGACACATAGTCACGGACACCCAATCCTGAACACGCAGCTCAGGACACTTAGTCCTCACCGTATTCCCCTTGAGCTAGGGTCACACAGACCTCGCCCAATCACTCATGGTAAGTCTTCAGGTGACTTCCAAACCTTCACAAACTTGGTCACTTGGCGATCCACAATTTCCTCTTGGATGCTCTACACTATGACGCCTAACCGTCTGGAAGATGCACATTCCTCAAAGGTAACAAGCGTCGGATCCACGCAGGATCAATCTCTTCAGTGATGCTCAATCACTTTGGGTTTGTAGGTGTTTGGGTTTGGGTTTTCCTCACTTGATGATTTTCGCTTAAAGTCCTCGGAGGATGGGATGCTCTCAAATGACAAGTGTCAGTTTCTATCGGAGCATCCAACCAGCTAGTGGTTGTAGGGGGCGGCTATTTATAGCCTAGGGAGCAGCCCGACATGATAAGACATAAATGCCCTTCAAGGATATGACCGTTAGGTGGGAAGATATTTTTGGACAGCTGGCGCGTAGCACAGCAACGGTCGGAAATTTGACTATCAAATTCCTCAGGGCTATCATGTTCCTCACTTGTAGGCAATCAACACTGGCGAATTCCTAACTCCTCAGTCAGGATAAATTCCTCAGTGACCATAAGAGCTTCTTCTCTGTCACTGAAGAAATTGACAGAACTGCATGATATTTCCAATGGCTTCACTCGAAGGGATTGGTAGGTGTAGGATTTTGAGTTGAGCATCACATGGAAACTTTTCCTTAGTATTTCCTCGACTCCCTTTAACAGTACGGTGTTTCCTATGACTCAAGAAAGAGAAAATGAAACTACGAAAACAAAAGTCTTCACGCTTCATGTTCCTCGAATACATACCAAGTCTTCATGGTCACACCAATTTATTCACTTTCAAAGTCTTTAGAAATACAAATTCTTCATAGGCTTATAGACTTGTGTACACTCACAAACGCATTGGTCCCTTAACCTATAAGTCTTCAATACACCAAAATCTCTAAGGGGCACTAGATGCACTTACAAATCTAATGAGCGGAATAAGCAACTCATTGAGAACCTGTTCTACAACTTTGATGCGGAGGGAGATATACAAAATCAGCTTCCCACCATCCCTATGGAAGATACTCTTGCATGGAGCTATGGAAACGACATTTTCTTAGCAAGGAGTGCCTACATACTTGGAAAGTCCTTGAAGGATGGACCGAGTGAAAGATCCTCGGCAAACTATATTTTTGATTGGAGAATTGCCACTGATGCTTTGCCCACGAAGGAGAACAAAAACAAGATAACACTTGAACTCGATGGAGTCTGCAAGATATGTGGAAACACCACTGAAAATACACACCATGCTATAGTGCCCGACACAAAACAATGGGAACTCATACAGGAAAGGAGAAAATATTGGAAATTGCCGGATGAAAAATCTCGTATGCCCTTTTCCCTTGATTGGCTGTTGCTAAACTTAAGTTTATGCTCAGTAGATATGAGAGAAAAACTTGTACTAGTTCTGTGGAGGTCTTAGCTTCTAAGGGATGACACCATTCATAATAAAGGGGAAGCCTCACTACTGGGAGTGTTTGACATGTGAAATCCCTGCCGAGAACTATATCAAAGGCAACGAAAAGTTGTATGAAGTTACACTGCGAGTTCCCAGCATCCCTCGACCTAACACTGGCTGGACAAAACCACCTAAGAATCACATTAAAACCAGAGTTGATGTGTCCTTTGTATTGACAGCGGTGGCTGCCATTGGCAGAGATAGTATGGGTGTTATGATTTTCTCGGCAGACTGGTCATTTTCAGAGCTGCACAGATCCAGAGGAATTTGAAGCTCGAGCGTTGTCTTCTGACCCGAAACAGGCTCGCAGTTTGTCACTAAATCGAGTCATGCTGGAAACTGACTGAGCTGTTGTCGTGTCTGTAGTATCCGATTGTAACACTAGCAGAGGCAGTTGGTTGGCATGCTATGAGGACTCAAAGAGAAAGATGAAAGGTTTTGAGTCCTTTACGATAACCAAAATCTATAGAGAGTGCAATGTGGTTGCACATGAGCTAGATGCATATGCTAGAGTTCACGGAGATTTTCTCTTCTTAGCTAATGTGCCACATAACTTGAAACATGTAATCATGTCCGAGTGTAATCCTAGTTGAAAATACAAAGGCTCATTTTATCCTAAAAAATGCTTGCAAGTGGGGGTTCAAATTCATGATCTCCATCTTGTCCCAAAGGGCTGTTGCCAGCAGAGCCAGCTATTGCTTGTGTTATAAATTATGTTTTCTTCATAAATTAATAGCCACACCTTGCTTTTTTATCCTACTCCATCTATTTATATAGGCCCATGACTAGGACAATCATCAACTAGCCTTGAGAATCAACTAATGGAAGGTGAGCTTTGGCCTATTTATCCTAGCGAACACAAAGAAATATTAACGGTAATGCTATCTAGGTGAACTTCCTTGAGAAGGGGATGACAAACGGGCGTTGTTTGCTGGAAGTTTTAGTTGCGACGCAAGCACAAACGATGACAATTTCTGCTTGTTTTTTCTCAAAATTTCCTTCTTCCCAGAAACCACCACCCCCACACGCAACAAAAACTGCCATCTAAATGTTCGAAAATGTCACCTCCTCCCGGCAAACGTTCATCATATTTCCTATAAGAGGGTCCAATATTAAAACTCTCGGTTGGCAATAAATAAAGGGAATTGTGGAGGTTGCACGGCTCGTGGGACATGGTTGGTGCCACATGGCTGTGGTTATTGTTACGCCAACATCCACACATGAGCACATGAAGGCAACGACGAAAAATGGCTTATGTTATGCCCAGTTATCAACGAGGCTACCAATGATGAAGACACCACCAATGAGGAGCCCGCATGGGAAGGCAGCAAAAGAGGTTGATGTAGAGCACGCATGGTGAACCACTCGGTGGTTGATGAGGCTACCAATGACGACAACTAGATAGTCTGACATGGTTGACTAAGAAGAAGAAGGGTGGAAAGAGTGGACGACAGCAAACAATTCCTGGAATACGCACAAGTGTGCATATCATTCATTAAAGGAGAAGGGGAAAGACATCACAAATGCATAATTTACAGCCATGTTACACTGCCATTACCGACCACACTCCATAGATACTCTACGCTACCTGCGAAAGACTACGAATGCACTACCCACGTCGCAAGACCCTCGAAGAAACCATCTAGGTCCGCTTCGAGTAGGCCAGCCAGCCTCCAAATCCTACCCTCGCTATCGATACGCCGTGCCAGTTTGGCAATTGAGGGCGAAGCGCCGTTGAAGACAATGTCGTTGCGGTGCTTCCACATCTCCCACATGCCAAGAATCAACAAAGCCCTTGTAGTTTTACGTTGATCGCATCTGAGTTCTTGCCTCACACACCATTCTCACAAGGATTCACCATCCACCATTTGAATTCTTGCTTGCCACTTGCTAAGATGATTCTATGCCACATCTCCTTAGCGAATACACAGCCCAACAAAAGGTGATTCATTGTCTCTTCATGCTGATCACAGAGAGGACAAACATCTTGATGAGGAAAACCTCGTCTCGCGAGTTTGTGAGAGGTCCAACATCGATTTTTCAGGGCGAGCCATGCGAAGAAACGACACCGAAGGGGTGCCTTGGATTTCCACGTGAAGTCCGCCGTCGGTGCAACCTCAAGTGCAGCAAACCTGGCCGCATGCGGAGAAACGGCCATCATGCATCTCATATGACGGCGAACAATTCATTGGGTGGACCGTGGCAAGGTTGATCATCATGCATGTCATATGAGGCCTCTAACATGTTCAATATATAGTACCGATTCATAACAGACCCATGCTTTTTTCTCCCGTGGTTTCATTGGGTGGACCGTGGCAAGGTTGACCATCATGCATGTCATATGAGGCCTCTAACACGTCCAATATATAGTACCGATTCATAACAGACCCATGCTTTTTTCTCCCGTGGTAATGCACACAAATGTTTGCTAGTCTTTATCTTTATCTTTACCTAATATTAAAAGGAGGATTGTTTTTCCACTTTTTTTGTCAAAGCATGGTCTCGTACGTCGAGTAAAAAAATTTGTACGTCGTTCCTGAGTTTTTTTCTTTCAAAAACTCCTTCTTGAGTTTTTCTTTTTGGAAAAAATAAAAATAAATACAGGCCCAAACGAGGATCAAACACAGGACCTCCTAGTTCAGAGCAAAGGTGCTCGCCACTTGCCCTAATAGGGTGATGTATTCAAAGATGCGGCGCTACACTTTATCTACTACCATTATAAAAGAAAGAGAAAGGCAAATCCAAACAATTATATCCGTACATCTATAATATCTGATGATCTATAATCCTCACGTGTTTAACCCAAGCCACGCAATTAGCCACTTGATCGAGCCCACCCGTTTGAAAAAAAATAACCCACGGCCGCGCACGCACGCACGCCCCACACAGGACGTTTACCACGCCCTGCACCTCCGCCCAACGAACAAAGTACGACCGGGGCCTCCGCCGCTCCACGCCCCATCCTCCTCCGCCGCCGTCGCCTCCCCGCCCATCCTCGCCACCGTTCCACGCCCCAATCCTCCTCCTCCTCCTCCGCCGCCTCCCCGCCTATCCTCGTCGCCGTTCCATGCCCCCATCCGCCGCCGCCGCCTCTGCCGCCTCCCCGCCCCCCTGTTTCACCGCCTCTCCCGCCTCCCCGCCCATCCTCCACCGCTCCACGCCCTCATCCTCTGCCGCTGCTGGTGGCGAGCTCTGTGCCTCCAACCGTTGGCGACGAACCAGGCCTCCATTCATGGTATGTATCATGGGCACCAACAGATCCACATCTTTGTTACGCGATGAACGCAACCTGTACGTGCATCTCTTTCTTTCTATGATCTTCTATCTGTCTCATAAGAGAGCTGCACTTCTCAAGTCCGAATGACGTTTCCTTGTGGTTGGACGCGTAGATAGTGGATCTGATTCCGTGATGGAGGAGCATAATGGTATTCGGATTTCTGTTCCTCCTGATGGATGAAGTCGGTAGACGGAAGATGCTTCAGTTTTGCAATCTAATAAAATGTTCCGGTTCATCGTTGGTGGGAAACTAAAAACACGCATGCATCAGACTGTAAGTTCTGTAGGTAATTGATTCTTCATGTAATTTTATTGAGAACGGAGGAACCATAACATGGTTCTAAACTGGTGTAGATATGGTATTTGTTGCGTCATATTAGGATAACTTCATGATGGTATGCCCAGAAAGAATTTATCTTAAAATCATGCATCATTCCTTCATTCGTTATTGATCATCTTTAGCAAACCATTTATTATGTTTTTGAAACAGGGAAAAAATATAACAAAATTTTAACAGAAAAGTGGATCTTGTACTGACAGATGAAAGGCTTGTTTCACCTGACGAAGTAAGCTATTTTTGGCCCGTCCCTGTATCCTGACCTAATTCTGTATTTACTTACAAAAATTCTCTAGGAATTATGCAAAATTCTCATGGTTGCTCCTTGTGTTTGCTTTCGGTTGCTAACTTGATATTCGATTACCTCATGACTACAGGCATGCCCTTACATGAGCGAAGATGATTATTTTGGTTTTTTGCAAACCATGCAAGATTTTTGCAGCGGCAGGACTATGACCCCTCGAGATATTTACAAAAATGTGCCTATTAGTTCTTCTGGAACTGTGTGCTAAGTAATTCTTTAGTGATTTCTCTGCGAAAGATTTGAAATAATGGGGTGTCTGATTCATAATTCCTTCTTCGTAGGTGAAGAGATGTATGAGTAACTGTCAAGTTGTTGGAATAGTTTGTGGATAATTATGTCCCTACAGACCTAAAGGTACCTTTTCTCAACAAGGTAACATCATTCAGTTTATTATGAACTCATGTGTGACGTGATGGTCTCTTTGGTTCTCCTTTGTAGGCCTTTCTAAGGGTTAAAGCATATGATAATCACAACTTGGATGGTATCCATATGAAAGAAGGTGCGCAAAAGTTTTCTACCCTCCTGCCTTGAATACAAACAGTTCCCAGGTTCCTTGTTTCAGCATTCACCTATGGTTACCAGATGCAAATATCCATCCTTTTTCTATGAATTACTCCCAAAAATGCAATTTGCAGTCCACAACTTGAGCTATTATTTGTTTATTTTTTACTGCTTGCTTCCTAGCTATTGATCAGTACATGAATATCGTCATGCTATCATTCAACAGCCGGCTCAGTAACATCATATATGTATTCTTTTCTGATCAAGTAACTTCACATATGTACTCATCTCTGATAGATAACATGATTCTGCGGCCGCTTGAAGATAAACAAGCATTTAACTCTTTATTCAGTTAATAAACTATTGTTTGTTTGTTTTTTCTTGCGCAAAGCTCTACACAGGAGGTGCATTGAAAAACTATATGATGATGATCCTGAGCGTGATGATCTGTTGGTGAGTCAGAATAATTCTTACAGATCGAAGTTAGCACCTATCATATGTGGGTTTAAACAAATATGAAATTATGAGAATAGACAAAAACGCTCATTGTTAAAATTATTTGTGTATTTTTAAGTAATATGATTGGTGTCACGGATATAAATTGACTTCTTAGGATGAGTTGAATTGTCGAATTTCACTCCAGGCTTGGGCTTGACAATGATATTTACTTTTATGGGCTTTGTAATGTGCTTTCATTGAATTAATTATGTCAGTAGGGATGCACAATGTGTGTACCTTTCAGGTTTAGCTCAACTCGCTGTTATTGGGGTAGTACAATGAGTCCTCCGAGCTTGCTAAATGTTTTTTTATATAAGTACTGCATGCCTGATTATTCTTATTGCTTATTACTTCAGATTTTGTCTGCTAATTGTCTCAGCAAAAAATATATTAGGTGTTCCCTTTATATTTCATTTTTGTAGCCTCTGTTGTAATCTGCACCCCTACAAGAATGAAATTAGTTCATGTTCTTACATACTTATTTAAATGAGGGGGTTATTATGCATCCAACTTGTGCTTACCATGGGTGAGTCAGAATTCAGGAGGCCTAATCTACTTATCCTGCAAAGTCGAGTCAATGAATCCCGGGAGATGCCACTGCTGCTGGTTGGAACGCGGATGATGGCGTGTGTGCTTGTTGCCGCTGCTTGCATGTGGATGAGTAGTATAGTGCACAGCTGCATCAGCTTGGGACATACTCCCTCCGTCCCAAAATAGATGACCCAACTTTATACTAAAGTTAGTACAAAGTTGAATCATCTATTTTGGAATGGAGGGAGTATGTGCTTTGATACATTACTTTTTTCACTATGGGATTTAATATGTTTGAGGCTACTATAGTATATGTGAAATATACACTTATTTTTACTTCTTTTCTTGCCATCTAATATGTTTGGCATTTCTTCTTTCAGATTTACATCTCCTCTTTGTGCAGGAGGTACAAGGTCTCACCACATGTTGAAGGCTGCTTTCAGTAATTCTATTTTCATTTTCATTTTGATTTTTGTGAGTGTATTTTTCTGCCTTACAAGGACCTGAGGTGATTCGTGGGTTGTAGGGGGCATGGGGAGCTTCACGATTATGTATTTTTTCTATATAATTAATATATCATTGTTGTGGTTACTTTTATTGTTTGATTACACAAAGTCATGGTAACACTATATCTATAGATTGTGATACATGGAGATGCATTTTGCAAGGTTAATGTGTACCCTATTTATTGATACTTTGACGGTTTCTAATTAAGTGGTTTACATTGAAGGTGCATAGCATCAACGAAGATATGATTAAGCTTAAGAAATTAGGAGAAATAATGGTTATATATGAAAGTTAAATACGCATGGTTTGTTGCTTCCATACAGGATGGTGTTATGATAATAGATCAAATATGCTCAATGTCTAACTTACTTTCACATTTTGTTGTATATGGATCCAGAGCCGATGACCAAGATGTTGTCTATGTGTGTGTTACTTAAGTGTCATGCTGTGGGACAAAATCGGCAAGGTACTTTGTATGTGATGTGTTCTTTGCTAAGTCTGTATGGTTGAGAAGTCCATTGAGATATGGTCCGCATATGGAGCAAGAATTATCTGCAAAAGCTATATTTAGTTCAAATTAAGATGGGGCGTGCTATGCGGCCCTCTGGCTCGGCCAGCTCGCGGGCTGTCAGATCTGGCGTATGAGCGCCCTCCATCATTGCAACATAGGTCTTGTTGCAGAAAATTTCTGTAGCAAGAATTTTTTGCAACTTGGGTTTTGTGTTGTTGCATAACTTTTTTGCAACTCAGGTTTTTGTTGCAGATTTTTTTATCACAGGTTTGGTTGCAAACATAATAATTCATCTTCACCTTTTTGCAACATAGCTAATGTTATGGGAGAAACTTCTGCAACATTGGTGATGTCGCAAAAGTTGCCAAAGAAAAACATCAGGGGGCGCGTCACGTGGGACACGTGTTGTGCGAGCGAGGCGGCGAACTGGAGCCACAAAATCAGTCGGTCGAGGGGAATCGTTTCCCAATTAAGATTCAAACTAAAGCATGATGACTCAGGAAATCTTTATACGATTATACGTGCGTTGCACGTGTATGTTTACTAGTATGTACAAAGGATATTTCTGATGTTTCTTTTTGTGGAGGCCCGAGGGAGGATTGAACACGGGGACTTTAGAGTTTGGTGACAAAATTAGCGTTGGGCCATAAATATACACTAAACATTTTTTAGTATACGGTGAATATTTTTTTAAATGTAATTTTTTAACTAGAAACAAAATTCCGAAGCGTTTCAAAAGAAGTGAATTTAAAAATACACACTGAAGTTTTTTTAGTATATGGTGCACATTTTTTAAATACACATTGAACATTTTTTAATATACCATGATTTTTTAAATGCACGCTGAACAAATTTCCTATACACGATGAACTTTTCTTATATACGGTGAAGAGTTTTCAAATGTATGGTGAACCTTTTTTTCTATATACGGTGAATTTCTTTTATTACATGATTTTTTTTAAGAACATGAATAATTTTTGGAATTACGAACTTCCATTTTAAAAATATACGAACATTTTCTAAAAATTGGAACAAAATTTGAAATTCTGAATGAAATGTTCAAAAAAGTCGGCCGACTAAACGCTGCCTTCAACGAAGCGGCAACATTTTGACGCTCACAAGGGTCAAATAGAATCAGCGGCTTTCGTACACTGAGTCACAATTTGTGTACGTCATTCCTTTTGTGAAGAAGCCTTGCCGAACACTCTTCTCTCATGGACCTGGGCCTACTTGAGTTTCATTTTTTTGGAAAATCAGCAAAAAAAATATGTGCATTAGTGAGATTCAAACCAGCCACATGAGGTGCAAATCCCACCGCATTAATCAACTATGCCAGCCGACTCTCATGGAATAAAATGAGTTATATCATATTTATACACTACAACATATGACATTTATTTTCGTCCTAACCCCAAACCATTCGCACCCACACTTGCGCTTGCAATACTACATTTTTTTGTTATTTTCTTCAAGTAATTGTCGGCTCAATTCAGATTGCAACCTGAAAGTACTAAGAGATCTAACTATAGCTTCACCAATCAACCATTACTAATGGATTGAAACAACAATGTTGGCCCCACATATCCAAATTAAGACAAGAGCACACACAAGTTGATAGTGTGCCTATTCATTTACTAAACCTTATGCACTCTAAGTTCATATATATTTTAGAGGCGGAGCCAGAAGAGAGAATTAGGCAACTACTGATTTGGCAGAGCCAATCAGGGCAAGCAGGTGTGGTTTCCACGCAACTAGCAAACGATAGATCTTGTTGTGGCAGTGGGCTGATGCAGCGAAGCGACACATGTTATGGGAGTGGGCGCATCCCCTAGAATCGTCAATTGATATTAGTTGCTTGTAGCTGTAGGCGAGTCGCCTTGGCGGCAACCGACTGGCATGCTACCGAGTTAGCGCTCCATGTGGTAGGAGATAAGTGTCCAACATTGTCGTTAGCCGCACATTATCATGCTCATGTTCTGAACTAGCATCCTAAAGAACCCTACCACGGAGCAACCGACAGTTTTTTACATTAGTGACCTGGACCATAACCCAGTTCCTCGATCTAGACAATCTTCGTACAGGGTCACATATATTTGCTGCATAACAAAGCACGAGGGTTGTGCAGGAGACATTGTATGGAGCATGTGCCCGAGGGACACAGAGGGCAGCCCTCAACCCTAGCTCAAGAGATTAGTTTAAACATTCCCTTGCACTGGCGCAGTTTAATCCCTTGGGCTGATGCGGTCCAATGGCAGGTGTGTCATGTGATGGTCAAGCTCATTGCGTTCGCGTTGACCACGTCTAAATACATCATGATCAGGAGGACACCGGAGTCACCATCAGTGAGGGCGGAAATTAGGAAAAGCGGTGATAGATAGATGCCGTGTTAAAAACTTGAAATAGAGGATATGAACTTGCATGACGCATGAGGTGGAATCTTTCAATCATGTTTATTAGGCTAGATGTGTGTTATATTATTATTTTTCTTCTGTTGTAACGCACGGATATTTGTGCTAGTCATATACAAAGCCCAGCGCATGACAATCGAGCGGAAGATCTCTACATCAGAAACTAGCTCTGATCGATAAAGAAGCTACTCAACTAGCTGTGTTTGCCCTGGCAAATGAGCAATCATTGACCTTTCCATTCGTACGACCGGCTAGTTGGTCACATCACGGGATCAATCACCTGCCAGACAGAATGAGAAGTCACAGGCGTGCGCGATAGTGTGACAGCGAGACCTTCGATTTTGAGGCAGAAAACAAGATACTCTCCGAGATTGGGATATTGGTCCCCATCATGTTCGATCTGCATGCCCTGCAAAACGATCTTCGTGACTGTCCTGCAGAAAACGCACAAAAACAGTACTGTCGGTACATCACAACTCAATTGGGTTGGGTGGATTAGTTAGCAACAAAGAAAGATGCCTAATTGCCTCCGCTTCCGGAAGAGTCACTCACAGTCACAGGCTTGGCGATAGTACTACTGCTACTCAACAGTGAAAACAGAACTTGTTTACAAGACGGGAGCTTTACCGAAGACGAACAATACACCAATGTCGTCTAGCGAGCCAACTGATCTTGGACGCAAAATTAAGTGGCAACGGACTAATCTATATATTTTTTACGGGTAGAGTGATACAGTACATCACTGAATATTGAGGCGGTTAGAACTTAAGTAGGGCAGCTGTTCCGGGTTCTAGACTCAGGGCATCTCCAACTCGGTGCCGCAAAACGAACTCATTATACTCCTTCCGGTCCTTTTTACTCTATATATTAGATTTGTGTCAAGTCAAATTGTGCAAAGTTTAACCAAATTTACTCTTTACCAGCGACATGTACGCTCACCCCTCACCTTGCCCTTGCCAGCGACAAGGGCGGCGGTGCGCAACAACTTGGTGACGCCGATCTTGCCCAGTTGGTCGCTGACATGGCACCGTCTCCATGCGGACATCTCCATGGTGGTCTTGGACCGGTCATTGTTCCAGGCCTCCGCTCGGACCTAGTCTGGTGCAGCGTCAAACATCCCGAACACGACCTAGCGCTACGTGTTGCGCCACTCCTTCCGCTCCTCCTCCTCCCTCGTCGTTGCCTTGTCCAACGTCAGGGAGTTGGGCGACGACGTGCCGCCACCGCCGTGGTCCGCGAGCGATCAGGGGCCGAGGAGGGCTCCTTCTTCACCACCACTGGGCACCGAGGGGGCAGTGATGGCGTCTCCCTCTCCTGCCAGGCCATGTCGGCCGATCGCCACGGACGAGCATGTTGTGCCATAGCGACACTGACTCCTCATACACCTCCTTCATGCGGCGTCTGATTTGGATGTTGCTATGGTGTAGAGGGGGTTCCTGCTTCACCTCCTGTTTGACACGGCGGTGAGTCGGCGAGGGTGACGCCGGTCCGCGGTCACGGAGGGAATGCTCAAGTACGACCTCGAGCTGTTGCTAGAACTCCTCATCCATTGCGACGGCCTTGGCGAGGGAGGGCCGCAACTGCTGTTCCTCATCGTCCGAGGAAAGCACGACCTCATCCTTGGACGGCAAGGAGGAGGACAGGTCTTCAAAGAGTGTGTCGTGGTTTTGTCACGGCAGATGTCCTAGTGAAAGGACTTTACCGTGGAGCCATCACAACGGTGATTACCTTGTCGGGGTTGAGCGGGACGAGAGACACGGATTTACCCAAGTTTGGCCCCTCACGGTGGAGGTAAAAGCCTACTCATGCTCTTGTTGCTTATTGCTTGAGTATTGGTTACAAGGGAGCGGATTCACTTGACCTAGCTATCGATTGATTGTCACCTATCTATTCTACGCCGGGAACTTGTCTTTATATACAGGTCGAGGTCCTCGACTTATAAGAGTCCGGGTCGGCCTGGCTCTAAGCCGCCTTGCCTTCTACGACAAATCGCCATTGGGCATCCTACACTTCTGGGCCATGCGCCGTCTTCTAACCTTGGGCTCAATCTGGCCCATCTTGTAAGTCGCCCCTTTTACCTTGTGTCTTGATCACCTGGGAAGCCCGTCGTCTTAAGTCACCAGCGGCCTAACTCGGCCCTTTCAGGGTGGGTTATATCACGGGTTATATCACCAACATTAGGCCCCAGATTGATTTGAACTTGTTCGTGTCAATCTTCAATCTATCTGTCTGGCGAATCTTCTTCTTTAATCTCAGTCTTGACTGTCTTCGTAATCCGCCATAATAAAAAGATGACATCAGCCCCGTAATTACAGGAAAACCTTCATGACATCATAATGAATCTTTGTATAAATTCACCATTCCAAAAATTGAGGCGTCCCCTTTGTTGTAAAATTTATTGCGTCTCCTCGATCTTCGCACCGACCATTCACTGTGCCCCCTTTCCTTATAAATAGGCACGGGGCCCCTCTTTTCACTTTTTACCTTGCCTCCTTTGCTTCTTCTTCCTCGCAAGAACCTTCGCGACCGGAGCTCCGCCGCATCCGTCGAACCGCGCTAGCTTTCTTCAGTCGACGGCGCAACACCACCCCGTCGTCGTCGGGACTCAGTGGCACACCTCCGCTTTCTTTCGTCGCCATCAGGTACCACTTCTCCTTCTGTCAGATCTGCATTTCACTAGTAGAAAAAGGGTCAAATGTTAAGCACATTAGCGCCGGTCTGAATTTGAGCCGGCACTAATGTGTGTATTAGTGCCGGTTCCAACGGCTAGCCGGCCACTCTCATTAGTACCAGTTCGTGGCAAACCTTTAGCACCAGTTCGTGCCACGAACCGGTACTAAAGTGAGTGGTGGCAGGATGTCAGTCCGGGGCCCCTCCAGCACCTTTAGTACCGGGTCGTATCACGAACCGGTACTAAAGGTCGTCCTACATAGACCCTTCGTCCACCCGAGCTCGCTCTGTTCTTCCCCTTTCCCCTCTCCTCTCTGTTCTTTTCCCTCTTCCTTTCAAGCTCATCACACATTTTGCCCAAATTTTGTCAAGATTTGAAGGCCCCCATCCATTCAAATGATCAAAAAGGTTAGCAACTTTGTCCTTTCATCTCTCATTGCTAGATTAGCTCGTGCAATGCTTTATATAGTGATTGATTTTTGAGTTTAGTAATTTGGGAGGAATTATATATATGTGCTAGTATTTGATTTATATGCAATTTGAGGTCAAAAATAACACTTAGTTTGCATATGTAGGTGTGGTTTACTTAGTACCTTCTAAATCTCCGTCGTAACCACCGTCGATCGCTCGCAACGTCCCGTCGCCGGCACCACCTTGTGGTGAGCCTCTTGTTCATGAAGTTTTATATAAAAAATTGATGTTTGTGTGATTTGGATATATAGTTACTCGTATAATTATCTTACCCATATGTTGTTTGTTATACATAGTGCCATGGTTTTGATATCCGTCCCCGTCGGCCCTCGTCCGGGTTATGATTTGGATGTGGTATATTCTCTTTAAAACTATTCATTGCATTTCGTGTTTATGACAAACTATGCCCATCAAGTTGACATAGATATTTGTATGTAGGAGGTAGTTGAACCGGAAATTCCAACCGACCCTATTGTCAAGAGGTTAAATTTAGTTGAAAGAGAAAATGAGGATTTGAAGAAAAAATTGAAAAGAATTGAGGGGAAGAAGATGGAATTGGAGTTGCATGTTGCCGATGTCGTCGATGATCACAAGATTAAGATGGAGAAAATGTGCTTGAAGATTAGAAAGATTAGAAAATATGCCATTCATAGTGAGGTTTGGTATCATTATGCTGTTGGATCAATTGTTACCTTAGTTGCGATCTTGATCGCATTTGTTGTTGCATTTAAATTCTTTAGCTAGAGAGTTATTTGTTTGTTGCATTTAAGTGTTGTATGATCTTTATGTATAAACTTTATGTATTGTATTAATTTGGTGTTTTTGGTGCTGTGTATTGAAGATGAGACGGCAATGGATGTACGATGACCGATGCTCTCCCAAGTTCATTAATGGCGTGCGTACTTTTCTGCTTGCGGCTGAGGCAAACAAGCGGGCGGATGGTTTTATGCCTTGTCCATGTGCTGGCTGTAAGAATGGTCACAATTACTCTACGTCAAGAACCATGCACGTCCACCTGTTTGAGTCCGGTTTCATGCCCCACTATTATGTTTGGACCAAGCATGGAGAAAGAGGGGTTATGATGGAAGACAATGAAGAAGAAGAGGACGACGACAGCTATCCTGGCCATGGGTTCCCTGAATACGATGATACAACAATGAGGGAAGAAGCTGAGCCGGCAATGCAGGAAGAAGCTGAAGAAGAGGCATCAGATGAGCCCGTTGATGATCTAGGTTGGGCCATTGCCGATGCAAAGAGAAACTGCGCAAGTCATTTGGAGAAGAAGAAGTTGCAGCGCATGTTAGAGGATCACAAAAAGTTGTTGTACCCGAATTGCGTAGGTGACAAGAAAAAGCTGGGCACCACACTGGAATTGCTACAATGGAAGCCAGAGAATGGTGTATCTGACAAGAGATTTGGAAAGTTGCTGGTAATGATAAAGAATATGCTTCCAAAGGACAACGAATTACACGAGAGTACGTACGAAGCAAAGAAGGCTGTCTTCCCTCTAGGGTTAGAGGTGCAGAAGATACATGCATGCCCTAATGATTGCATCCTCTACCACGGTGAGTACGAGGATTTGAACGCTTGCCCCGTATGCGGTGCATTGCGCTATAAGATCAGCCGCGATGATCCTGGTGATGTCGAGGGCGAGCGCCCCAGGAAGAAGATTCCTGCCAAGGTGATGTGGTATGCTCCTATAATACCACGGTTGAAACGTTTGTTCCAAAACAAAGAGCATGCCAAGGCGATGCGATGGCACAGAGAAGACCGTAAGAAAGACGGAAAGTTGAGAGTACCCGCTGACGGGTCACAGTGGAGAAAAATCGAAAGAAAGTACGGGAAGGAGTTTGCAGATGACGCAAGGAACGTATGGCTTGGTCTAAGTGCAGATGGCATTAATCCTTTTGGGGAGCAGAGCAACAACCATAGCACCTGGCCTATGACTCTATGTTTGTATAACCTTCCTCCTTGGTTGTGCATGAAGCGGAAGTTCACTATGATGCCAGTGCTCATCCAAGGCCCTAAGCAACCCGGCAACGACATTGATGTGTACCTAAGGCCATTAGTTGAAGAACTCTTACAACTGTGGAATGGAATAGGTGTACGTGCGTGGGATGAGCACATGGGGGAAGAATTTGACCTAAAGACGTTGCTATTTGTGACCATCAATGATTGGCCTGCTCTCAGTAACCTTTCAGGACAGACAAACAAGGGATACCGCGCATGCACGCACTGTTTGGACGATACCGACAGTATATATTTGGCTAATTGTAAGAAGAATGTGTACCTGGGACATCGTGGATTTCTTTCGAGCAGGCATCCCGTAAGAAAGAAAGGCAAGAATTTCAAAGGTGAGGCGGATCACCGGACGAAGCCTCGCCACCGTACTGGTGCTGATGTACATGATATGGTCAAGGATTTGAAGGTGGTCTTTGGAAAGGGTCCTGGTGGACAACCTGTTCCGAATGACGCTGACGGACGCGCACCCATGTGGAAGAAGAAATCTATATTTTGGGACCTGCCCTATTGGAAAGACCTAGAGGTCCGCTCCGTAATCGACGTGATGCACGTGACGAAGAATCTTTTTGTGACCCTGCTTGGGTTCTTGGGCGTGTATGGGAAGACAAAAGATACACCTGAGGCACGGGAGGATCAGCAACGTATGCACGGAAAAGACGGCATACATCAGGGTCATGCAAGCTACGCTCTTACCAAAGAAGAGAAGGAAATCTTCTTTGAATGCCTGCTCAGTATTAAGGTACCGTCTGGCTTCTCGTCGAATATAAAGGGAATAATAAACATGGCAGAGAAAAAGTTTCAGAACCTAAAGTCTCATGACTGCCACGTGATTATGACGCAACTGCTTCCGGTTTCATTGAGGGGGCTTCTATCGGAAAACGTTCGATTAGCCATTGTGAAGCTATGTGCATTCCTCAATGCAATCTCTCAGAAGGTAATCGATCCAGAAATCATACCAAATGTTAGAGAATGATTTGGTGCAATGTCTTATCAGTTTCGAGTTGGTGTTCCCACCATCCTTCTTCAACATCATGACGCACGTCCTAGTTCACCTATGTGAAGAGATTAACGTTTTGGGTCCTGTATTTCTACACAATATGTTCCCCTTTGAGAGGTTCATGGGAGTCTTAAAGAAATATGTTCATAACCGTGCTAGGCCAGAAGGAAGCATCTCCAAGGGCCATGAAAATGAGGAGGTCATTGAGTTTTGTATTGACTTTATTCCTGACCTTAAGCCGATTGGTGTTCCTGAATCGCGGCATAAGGGCAGACTGGATGGAAAAGGCACGCTAGGAGGGGAACAAATAATATGTATGGACGGACATTCTCTCATTGAAGCACACTACACAGTTTTACAGAATTCCGCCTTGGTGGCTCCGTATATGGATGAACACAAGAATTTGCTACGCTCCAAACACCCGGAGCTGTCTGATCACTGGATTACACGTGAACAAACCAGGAGTTTCGCCAGCTGGTTGCAGACACGTACCATGCATGACGCCTCTATTGAAGATGACCTGTACTTGCTGTCCCAGTTACCATCTTCGAATATAATGACTTTCAAAGGGTACGAGATAAATGGTAATACATTTTACACGATCGACCAAGATAAGAAGAGCACCAATCAAAACAGTGGTGTCCGCTTTGATGCAGAAACCAAGACGGGAAAGGAAAGATATTATGGTTATATACATGACATATGGGAACTTGACTATCGACGTGGTTTGAAGGTCCCTTTGTTTCGGTGCAAATGGGTCAATATGACACGAGGCGGGTTAACGGAAGACCCGCAGTACGGAATGACAACAGTGGATCTCAACAATCTTGCATATGCATACGAACCATTCGTCCTAGCCAATGATGTGGCACATGTTTTCTATGTGAAGGACATGTCTACCAAGCCGAGAAAAAGAAAAGATAAGGAAGCGAATGCATCGTACGATGAGCCAAAGCGGCACATAGTTATTTTTGGGAAGAGAAACATCGTGGGAGTGGATGACAAGACAGACATGTCAGGAGATTATGAAAAGTTTGATGAAATTGCTCCATTCACAGTGAATATTGACCCGAGCATCCAGTTAGAAGATGAAGATTTTCCATGGCTACGGTGCAAAGGGACACACGCGAAGAAAAAGTTTCACACCCAAAGATCTGGGATGTGATCGGCTTCACTATCATCACTTTCTTCTATGTTTCACACCAAGGAGGGAATCTCTGTAATAGTTAAGGTAGCTAGTTATGTGTTTTGGCATTTGAAACACGAAGAAATTTTATGTGCAAGCAAATTCTTTCATGCATTTACTGATTTTTTCCAGCTAAATGACCCTGAAATTGAAAAGCATTTCAAATGAACTCAGAAAAGGTTGAAAGTTGGCATGGTATCATAATTTCACCCACATAGCATGTGCAAAAAAGTAGAGAGGGTTACCGCAAAAACTGGATGCACTTCGTGTACAAAATGGACAATCTCTTTCGAAGTATCAGGGTTTCGGACAAAAACTCATCCGTTACAAAGGCATTTCATTTTTTAAATAACCTAAGCACGACCAAATTGAATATAATGATAAAACACACTAATATTAAACATAAGAAAAAAGAATCACTGAAAAATCTATTTTCAATGTTAAGTTATTCACAAACTAGTGATTCACACAAATTTCAAATAATTGAAAATTTAAACTATTCAAATTTGTAAACTACCAGTACTAATAGAAAGTTTGTAATTTTTTGTACCTAAAGCAAAAATATTCACAAAGAAACTCTAAATACAGCAAAAAACAACTCAAAAATATATAAAACAAAAATAAATAAAGCAAAAAAATAAGAAAAAAGCCCACCTACTGGGCCACAGCGGCCTGCATACGACTAGAAACCCAAATTCTAGTTGGGCCAGGATGCAGGCCCGCTAGCCTAGTAGGCCCAACAGGGCATCGCAGCAGAGGTAGGCCCAGAAGGCCTGCTTAAGAGAGGAGCTCGAGACAGTAGCGACGGCGGGGCTTATAAGCAGGTGCGAGTGCCCCTCGGCTAGCGAGGTGGGACTAAACTTCTGCGCCCCTCGCCTGGCAGCGCACACCCTTTAGTACCGGGTCGTGGCTCCAACCGGTACTAAAGGGGGGGCCTTTAGTACCGGTTGGTGCCACGACCCGGTACTAAAGGGGGTGCGGTTCCCGCCGCTTCGCCTGGCCAAAACAGACCTTTAGTACCGGTTGATGGCTCCAACCGGTACTAAAGGTGGGTTCTATATAAAAAACACTTCAAAAAATTTGTTAGTTTCTCATCTCTCCCTCTGCTTCTTTCTACTCTGCCCCATCGCCGCCGCCCCTCGCCGCTGCCCCCGTCGCCGTCCGTCGCCGTCCCCATCGCCGTCCGTCGCCGTCCCCGTCCCCGTCCTCGTCGCCGCGCCCCGCCCCGTCCTCCCGTCGTCCCCGCCCGGCCCATCCCCGTCCCCGTCGTCGCTGCCCCGTCCCCGTCGCCGTCTCCGTCTCCGTCCCCGTCCCCATCGCCGCCCCCCGTCGTCGCGCCTCGCCGGTGAGCTCCTGCGCCGGCCGCCAACCACACACACACACACAAACACACACACACATTGTTATAGAATTGTTAGCAATCTTTCTATTTTTTAGTTATAGAATTATTAGAAATGTTAGTTTTAGTTATAGAAATGTTAGTTATATAGAAATGTTAGTTATATAGAAATATTAGAAATGTTAGTTATATAGAAATATTAGAAATGTTAGTAATATAGAAATGTTAGTTATATAGAAATGTTTTTTAGTTATAGAAATATTAGAAATGTTAGTTTTAGTTATAGAAATATTAGAAATGTTAGTTTTAGTTATAAAATTTAGAATTTGCATATATGAAATCACAATCCATCATTTAAAAAATGTTACTTTACTTTTGCGGCATATAGTATTTGTTGTCGACGATGCCCGGCCTGCATCCTCACCGCCGACCCGTTCGCGACGACGTCCTGCTTCAGAGGACCCATGTCCGGGACTGGGCTCCGCCGGGCTGGCACTGGGAGGTGCTACCTCTAGGGGCGCGACGCTTGGTGAGGAACCCGTCCCCGGGTCCCGTCGTCGACCCTCATCTCCTTGGGTGGCGTTCGCATGGGCCACTTTCGGTGCGGAGGGAGCCGGCCCCGCCGGAGGTGGTACGTCGCCGTGTCAGGGAGGAGGACGAGCACGTCCATCGCTACATGGCTGCTATGGACGTCAGGTTCTCCAATACCTGGCAGGTTCTTTGGGGAGATCACTCGAGCTATGATCCAGTGATGGTTCCTTCACTTTGGTTGTCCACCGCCTAGATTACTCTCTAGTATTCGATCTTTATTAGCTAGCTAGCTAGTGATATATTCGATATATAATGTTCGAGATGATTTATTCGAGATTATATATATTATTCGAGACGATGTATTTGAGATTATGTCTATTATTCGAGATGACATATTCGAGATTATATTCGATGATGCTTATTATGTACTATGATTGATTCAGTTTTTCCTTATTAATTGATTGCATCCATGCATTATAATTTGAATATATTTCTTTTGGATTAGTTAAACAAAACCTATGGCGGACAATACCGGTAGAGAGGGAGAAGAGGCCCTGTTCAATATCATACTACAGAACCCGTGCGAGAAAGAAGATTGCGGAGGAGAAGAAGAGGAAGATGGAGGAGGAGCAGAGGAAGCTAGACTATGAATGCCTTCAAGGCCTAGAATCAGTGCACGCGGACTTGGCAGTCAAATTCCAGCGGCAGCAGGAGCAGATCGACTCACTTAGCCAGCAAAGGGGGTCTCAGCAGCTGCAGCAGCTAGCAGATGATCCAGCATTGGATAGCACCGTCCCATCCATGCCGAGAAGCAGCGTGGGTTCCGCCCCGAGCAACACATTGCTGGATAGCTACCCAGTGGATGACATCATGGAGAACACTAACTGCGAGCTACACTTCAAAATGAAGAACATATCCATGAAGGTGGCGGACGCCCTTGCTTTTACAAATCCCCCCAAGGCAACCTTCCATTGCAACCCGATTCCAGCGGGCTATGCTCGTGTCTTGGTTGATGAGGTGGTGGACCAATATTCGGGGCTAGAGCTTGACATTCCTGGAGGTGACGATGAGCACACACTGGGAGAGGCCAACCATCGTATCATCCTATGGAGAAATGATTGCACCATCTTTCGAAGGCCACCGACACCGCGTCATCCGACTCCTCGTCAAAGTCCGCCACCGAGTCAGCAGACTCCCGGTCCTCCAAGTCCACCAACGCGTCAGGCCACTCCTCCTCCAAGTCTGGCACAGCTTCAGGCCACTCCTCCTCCTCCAAGTCTGGCAAAGCGTCAGGCCACTCCTCCTCCAAGTCCGGCACAGCTTCAGGACACTCCTCCTCCAAGTCCGGCACAACTTTAGGCCACTCCTCCTCCTCCAACTCAGCCACGTCAGCCGTCTTCGCCGCCTCAGCAATCACGGAATAGAGCTGCCTCAGCTATGGTGCGTAGCGGTACAAGTCGAGGTAGTACTGGAGGTACATGCGGAGGCAAGCAATTTTAATATGGTCCAAGCCTCGCGCCTCTTCCGCAGAGGCCTTACGACAAGTCCGAGGAGGAAAACGTAGCCATATCGAAGGCCGAGGTGGAAGCCCATTTTGCACCGAAACCACCACCGCCGCCAAGGGAGAAAGTGCCTGAGGAAAAGATTGACCACTTCATTCGTATGGCTAGAGCACTAGCTCCCAAGCCTGTTGACACAGACTATGAGCACCACATCAAGAAGTTAAATCGAGCATGTCTACAGAAAGAGGCGAGCTCGAGCTCGAGCAAATCAGCTGGCAAAAGGAGCGGTAAAACCGTTCCCCAGCTGGGAGAACAGGCGGCACAATCAATCCCCCGCTTGTTGTGCCAACAACACATGAGAGTAGGCGCGCCTAATATTATTGTGGGCAAACCGTTGATGTTCCCGGGCTGGGCGATGTGGTAATAACCGAGGAGCATATTGAGCAGGCTGAAACGCTCATGATCACTATTGGACAACTCCTCGATATCGAGCCCATGTCTCCGACTAGAGAGGAGGAAATAAAACGAAAATATGTCCAGGGCCAACCTTTGGTCGAGCCAGACGAGGTCAAGAAGCTCCCAACGAGAATGTATGAATTGCATCAATGGTATATGGACATTACCAAGATTTCCAATCGAGAGTCCCTCATGGTGAATGTCAAGAAGGATCATTACTACCATGAGAAAGCTGTGACCGTTGAGTATTCAGAACTATTTTAGCTATACAATCAAGATGCACTCGACAAATCTATCGTCAGTTGCTATTGTCTGTAAGTGATTTCTTTCTGTAATTTAAGTCTCAAGCTAGCTGTAGTGATCATTTTGATCAATCATTACCTATAATTATCCTCACTATATTCTTTTCTGTGGTATTATGTAGGATGAAGATTTATGAAATGAAAAAAGGTGGACGCTATGGCATTGGGTTCGTTGACCCAAATACCATTAATGAATACACATGGAAATTAGATCCATATTACGAAAAAAGTGTAGAGGAAAGCATGCTAGAGTTCTTCAAGCGCCTCAAATACAATGAAGATATACTACTTCCTTACAACTTCGAGTGAGTCACACTGTCTTGTACCACAAATTCTGTTTTTGCCTACTAGCTAGCTACATGTTTTTGCTTACATATGCCCGCTTAATTAAGACATGCAAACGTGTGTGCATGCAGATTTCACTGGATCTTGTTAATCATTAAAGTTAATGAAGGAACAGTTGAAGTACTAGACTCACTACTTAAGAAAGCAAGTGACTACACCATCGTGAAGGGGATAGTCAACAGGTAATTTCAATCATTATTAACTATATCTTGGCCTATTTAATTAGTTCATCATTTCCTGATAACAACTATTTATTAACCCATTTATTCATTTTCTTTGTCGGCGGGCAGGGCTTGGGCAAAGTTCATCAGGGCCACTCCAAGCCCATGGAAACAAAATCTGAAATGGTATCGACCCCAGGTAAGTAATTAAGTAGTACTTGCTAGCTGCCATCTCTTTAATTATCATGCTTGATTAATTATTATCTGATCAAATTCCATTCTCTTAAAGGCCCTGAAGCAGGCGCCGGGGAATAATCTGTGTGCATACTACGTCTGCGAGAACATTCGCATGATGGCGTCCGAAAGGAGCAGATCTCAAAGACAGGAGTGGGTACGTTTGTCAGAACACTATTCACAATTTTTACACCATTATTGATATCTAGTCACACAACTAATACACATGCATATTGATCTCCTTCTTAACAGTTCAAAGAGGTGCGGGAGAAGCTCCTAACAGAGGACCGCATAGAAGCAATTCAAGAGGAAATAGCGGGATTTTTGCTCGACTAGGTCATAGATCCCAAAGGGGAATACTATTACCCGCTACCGCCCCCATGAACCACTTCCAATTGTTATCGTGTTCCAAAGGCACCAATTAGGCTAATGCCACTGGCTCCGAAGGCACCAATTAGGAGAAATTGTAGATAGCTAGCTAATTGTATATATATATACATGTGTGTATATATGTGTGAATTAATTAATGGTGGTTGTGAGACATTTGATGATATATATATATATATTATGATCGGTTCTACTAGAAATCGTAAAATACTAGCAAACGAAAAAGAATTAAATGGAAAACACAAAATTAAATGAAAAAAAATTCATAAACCCAAACCCCCCAACCTTTTAATACCGGTTGGTGACACCAACCGGTACTAAAGGGCTCCCTGCCCCCGAAGCTGGCTCGTGCCACGTGGTTGCCCTTTAGCACCGGTTCGTGCTGAGCCGGTACTAAAGGGGGGGGCCTTTAGTGCCCACACTTTAGTGCCGGTTACCGAACCGGCACTAAAGGGCCTTACGAACCGGTGCTATTGCCTGGTTCTGCACTAGTGTTTGGTCATCTGAGTTCGCGGAGTTCGTTGACGTTCATCCCTTTCTTAGTTCATTGTATTTTTTGGAGCAGAATCTATTTCTTTGATCCGAAAACACCATAGAATTATTGCGGTAGCAGTCCTGGCACCATTTTGTACTTTTAGGTAACTTGTGTTCTCTCTAGAATCCATAGGTAGCATGCTAGTTCTTCCACCACCATGTATTAGGTTTAGTAATTCTTTTCCTTTTTGAATTGCCTATAGATCCATAAATATAGTTGTCGATTGGGAAACTTGTTTGTTCCATACTTGCAAAATTCCCAAAGATCCTGATTTTTAGATAACCCACCACTATATCTTGGCCGACTTACTAATACACACTTAATTGCCAGCATTCTAGAGACTGCATCCTTCATAATCCGTCTCTGTTTTGGGAGATTTATCTTCATACCTGTCATAATAGTGATGGCGAGTCATTACTTCTTTTAAATAACGCCCCATATTCTGATTCCGCAGTTTCCATCATCTTTAGACAACTCAGTATGGCAAAAACCACTCTATGCAATTGGGGCCCTTCTCTAGTCACTGAACAAATTCTCAAAGATTATGCAGATGAAGGTCTCTTGGCGACTCAAGAAGAAATCAGTTGACGGGTCAGCCAGGGAGAAAATGTTCCCAATCCTCGGGGCTTCACACCGCCCGGGTCAAGGTTCTTTCGTGATATCTTGCACTGTTACAATCTTCATCCTTAAGATATCGGTCCAAACTCAGTAACCAACCTTTGCCACTTCCAAATCTTTTGTGAATTTTATCTGCAAGTAGAGCCCACCGTTGCTCTCTTCAAAGAATTCTTCTACCTAAACCGCCAGACTGAGTGCGCTAGCGGTCCAACTCAAGAATTACGCGGGATCTCAATCCAGAGACGCAGAGATGGATACTTTCTCGTAGCTGTCTTGCTAAGCCATCCCAAGGGATGGGTAAAAACCTGGTTCTACTTTAAGAACACCGCCCCAGCTAATGAGAATCCTCTGCCGGGTTATCGGGTTGATTGCCTCCCCATCAATTTTAACCCGCCAAGCCAACTTATTTCAGTTGAACATACTGAAGCACTCCAATGTTATCCCAAGGTAACAACTTTGTTAGCTAATGGGTTGGCCGGAGTTGACTTAGCGCGCTGCTGGGTCTCATGGAATATTCTTCCCCTAAGTCGCCGGCCCAGTTTAATGTGCGAATATTCTGGCGAGTGATATGTCTCCAACGTATATATAATTTATGAAGTATTCATGCTGATATATTATCATTCTTGGATGTTTTACAATCATTTTATAGCAACTTTATATCATTTTTGGGGACTAACCTATTGACCCAGTGCCCAGTGCCAGTTGCTATTTTTTGCTTGTTTTTTACATTGCAGGAAATCAATATCAAATAGAGTCCAAACACCGCAAAAACTTTTTGGAGATTTTTTATGGACCAGAACACTCAGGATGGGCCAGAGCAGCACGTGGGGGTGCCCCGAGGGGGGAACAACCCACCAGGGCGCGCCTAGGGGCCCAGGCGCGCCCAGGTTGGTTGTGCCCACATCGGTGGCCTCCTGCACCTCCTCTTTACCCTATAAATTACCAAAAATTCCAGAAACTCTCGGGGTTAACCTAGATCAGAAGTTCCGCCACCGGAAGGCTCTATAGCCATCGAAAACTAATCTAGACCCTTTTCGGCACCCTGTCGGAGGGGGGAATTATCTCTGGTGGCCATCTTCATCATCCCGGTGGCAACCATGATGAGGAGGGAGTAGTCCACTGTCGGTGTCAAAACCGGCCGATCTCGGGTAGGGGGCCCCGAACTGTACGTCTAAGGATCGAAGGTAACAAGAGGCAGGGGACACGATGTTTACCCAGGTCCGGGCCCTCTTAATGGAGGTAATACCCTACTTCTTGCTTGATGGACTTTGATGAGTATAGGGGTTACAAGAGTTGATCTACCTCGAGATCGTAATAGCTAAACCCTAGATGTCTAGCCTATATGATTATGATCGCCTCTATGGACTAAACCCTCTGGTTTATATAGACACCGGAGGGGCCTAGGGTTGTACAGAGTTGGTTTACAGAGAAAGGAAACTTCATATCCGAACGCCAAAGCTTTCCATCCACGCAAAAGGAGAGTCCCATCCGGACACGGGGGAAGGCCTTCTATCTTGTATCTTCACGGCCCATTAGTCCGGCCCATGTCACATAGCCCGGACGCCCGGGGACCCCCTGATCTAGGACTCCCTCAGTAGCCCCTGAACCAGGCTTCAAAGATGATGTGTCCGACGCGTAGATTGTCTTCAGCATTGCAAGGCGGGTTCCTCTTCTGAATACTCCAAAGAAGCTGAACCAAAGACTTAAGCAAAATAAGTTACAACCCTGAACAATAGTTACAATAGTTACAACCCTGAACCACAAGGGTGAAATACTTAAGCAAAATAAGTCATGTCTACTGACAGCTTTTTCGGCGAGACGTTATGTTCTGGCCTTATTACTATCTCGAACCGTTTTTAGCCTCCCGCTTCGCGTTTCGAGGCGCGGTATTCATTGACACGTCTTCTCAAAGCAGAGATCGTGTCCCCTTATTGCGGGATTCTCATCAATACAGGTTTAGGTAATCCAACCATGTCGTTTGCACGACCCCTTAGGATTAGGCGAGTTTTAAGGCTCGGGAGGGGGCACTTGATATTCACTGCCTTTATAAGAGGATAATGACCCATCTTTTTACCTCACACCTTCCTCCTCTGCCCTTCCATCCTCGAGCCCCAGCGCCCAAGTTTCGATCTTTTCTGTCGCCACCAAACACTGTAGCCATGTCCGGATTCGGCTCATAGGGCAAGTGGATGGCTTCCTCCGTCACGGAGAGGAACGCCAAGGAACTCCGGGAAGCGGGGTACTTAGTCGCGGACATCACCCACCGGCTCCCTGCTAAAAAGCAGATCATCCCCACTCCGGAGCGTAACAAGAGGGTAGTGTTCATCCCTCACTTTCTCCGTGGACTAGGGTTTCCTCTCCACCCTTTCGTCTGCGGCCTCATGTTCTATTACGTGCTAGATTTCCACGATCTAGCCCCAAATTCCTTCCTCCATATTTCAGCGTTCATCGTCATGTGCGGGGTGATCCTCCGCATTCCCCCGCACTTTGGCCTATGGCTTAAGGTCTTCAGTGTGAAGCCGAAGGTGGTTGATGGAGAGCACGCAAACTGTGGAGGCACCATGGTGAGCAAGCTCCTGAACGTCACCTGGCCAAAAGGGGCCTTCGTGGAGACCATCAAGATATGGCAGCAGGAGTGGTTCTACATCACTGAACCCCGCGGCACCAACTGGGCGGGTGCTCCCGAGTTTAGATCCGGACCCCCGATGCGGCTTCCATCGTGGATAAACAAGGGTCTGGATTGGGCGTCGTCCGATGAGGTGATGATGCTACAGAAGCGCATCAAAAAGTATAATGGAGAAGAACACCAGCCTTGCTGATGTGGTCCAGGTGATGCTTTTTCGCTGGATTCTCCCCTGCCAGCGCCGGACTCTCCACATGTGGGAGTTCAATCCGGCTAGCCCTCGGACCCTGCAGCGATTCTTTGGCACGACGCACGAAGATATCTGGAAGCTACTTTTCAAGGCCCAGAAGTCATGGCCGAAGCCGACTGAAGACATCGGCATCGACTGTGCTCATCCAGCCACTCTAGTAAGTTTTCGGATTTCCGAATCATAACTTCAACTTGTAAACCCAAAGGGGTATGTTGAGCCTTACATTCTTCCTTCAGGGCTGGACAAAGAAGGCGGAGCGGATCCGATGTCCGGCTCCGCTGCCCGAAGACCCAGCCATTCCTCTTCTGAAGCAGATGCTGGTCCCGGCACCGTACCAGGCGCCGGAGAAGAAGGCCAAGAAGAAGGGCAAGGGGGTCATAGGCGGCCTTCGCCTTAAAGGAACTTCGGACGCTGCGTCCGGGGATACCGAAGCTCTCTCCTCCCATGAGGGGGGTGAATATGAAGAGGAGGTGGAGGAGGAGAGAAATTCTCCCCTTAAGGGGGAAAAAAGAAAAGGGCGGCTTCTGTGGACCAAGAGGCGGAGGCGTCCAAGAAGAGGAAGATCTCCCTTTCAGACGATTCGAAATCGGATGCCGAAGCCATCCCCGAGTGGGGCCCTAGGCCGAAGCCCCTGGCCGAATCATAAGTATCTAAGGACACTGTACATATATCCGGTTTTATGCTTTGTAGTTTTAACACATTGAATTGTATGCTGTAGTCCGGCTCGCGATCTCCCCCAATGATCATCGTCTTCTGGGAATTCGCTGGGGCCGAACATGACGGAGAGTGATACATCTCCAAACATATCTATAATTTTTGATTGTTCCATGCTATCATATTATCTGTTTTGGATGTTTAATGGGCTTTAATATGCTCTTTTATATTATTTTGGGGACTAACCTATTAACCTGAGGCCCAGTGCTAGTTTCTGTTTTTTTGCCTATTTCAGTGTTTCGTAGAAAAGGAATATCAAACGGAATCCAAACGGAATGAAACCTTTGCAAGGATCTTTCTTGGAACAAACGCAAACCAGGAGACTTGGAGTGGAAGTCTGGAACTTCGTGAGGCGTCCACGAGATAGGAGGGCACGCCCAGGGGGTTAGGCGCGCCCCCACCCTGGTGGGCCCCACGGAGCTCCACCGACGTACTTCTTTCGCTTATATATACTCTTATACCCTAAAAACATCAGGGGAGCCACGAAACCACTTTTCCACCGCCGCAACCTTCTGTACCCGTGAGATCCCATCTGGGGCCTTTTCCGGCGATCTCCCGGAGGGGGATTCGATCACAGAGGTCTTCTACATCAACACTATGTCCTCTTCGATGATGTGTGAGTAGTTTACCACAGACCTTCGGGTCCATAGTTATTAGCTAGATGGCTTCTTCTCTCTCTTTGGTTCTCAATACAAAGTTCTCCTCGATGTTCTTGGAGATCTATTCGATCTAATACTTTTTGCGATGTGTTTGCCCAGATCCGATGAATTGTGGATTTCTGATCAAGTTTATCTATGAATAATATTTGGTTCTTCTCTGAATTCTTATATGCATGATTTGATATCTTTGCAAGTCTCTTCGAATTATCGGTTTAGTTTGGCCTACTAGATTGATCTTTCTTGCAATAGGAGAAGTGCTTAGCTTTGGGTTCAATCTTGCGGTGTCCTTTCCCAGTGATAATAGGGGCAGCAAGGCACATATTGTATTGTTTCCATCGAGGATAAAAAGATGGGGTTTATATCATATTGCTTGAGTTTATCCCTCTACATCATGTCATATTGCTTAAAGTGTTACTCTGTTCTTATGAGCTTAATACTCTAGATGCATGCTGGATAGAAGTCGATGTGTGGAGTAATAGTAGTAGATGCAAAATCGTTTCGGTCTACTTAACACGGACGTGATGCCTATATTTCATAATCATTGCCTAGATATCCTCATAACTATGCAATCTTCTATCAATTGCTCGACAGTAATTTGTTCACCCACCGTAATTCATGCTATCATGAGAGAAGCCACTAGTGAAACCTATGCCCCCGGGTCTCTTTCTTATTATATTGCATCTCTTTTTATCTACATCGCATCTCGTTTACTATTTTGCAATGTTTACTTTTCAATCTATACAACAAAAATACCAAAAATATTTATCTTACTATCTTTATCAGATCTCACTTTCGCAAGTGACAGTGAAGGGATTGACAACCCCTTTATCGTGTTGGTTGCGAGGTTCTTGATTGTTTGTGCAGGTACTAGGTGACTTGCGTGTTATCTCCTACTAGATTGATACCTTGGTTCTAAAAAACTGAGGGAAATACTTACGCTACTTTGCTGCATCACCCTTTTCTCTTCAAGGGAAAACCAACGCATGCTCAAGAGGTAGCAAGCAGGATTTCTAGCACCGTTGCCGGGGAGATCTACGCTCAAGTCAAGACATACCAAGTACCCATCATAAACTATTCTCCTTCGCATTACATTATTTGCCATTTGCCTCTCGTTTTCCTCTCCCCCACTTCACCTTTGCCTTTTCTCGTTGTCCTCTTGTTTGCTTAAAGCTTTCCTTTCTATTACTATGGCAGAACCAAAAGGGGCTAAGGATTTCCCGAGTTTTAATACCTTGGATAATCCCTCTATCATTTCTAAGCTCATAAATAATGATGCTATGGAAAGACCTACTGGGGTTATCAATGAGACTTTAGATAATTTTGATGAAGATGACCCCAGAATTTTTTGTTATTTGCTTGATGAATCTTTGAAATATGCTTGGGATAGGCTGTTAAGGATCCGAGCCAGCTATGTACCCCAATATCAAATTGAGATATACTTAAAAATCTTTTATGTTGGCTTACCCGCTTCTTTCAAGCAAGTTTTAGATTCTAGTTTTGAAGAAGTTTTTCATGAGGGGGATGCCATCGATACATACGAAAAGATGAAAGCTATATTTGGGCACCCCATGAGTGAAAAAGTTGGGTCCACCTCTCTTTTGTGTTTTTATCAGAATGAAATTATCAAAGAGATGAAGGCTATCTTAGATGCAAATTTTCGTAGCATGCTTAATCTTTCTTCTACCATTAATGGCCACGTTCTTTCACAAAATAGAAAGATAAGTGCTTTAGATAAGAAAGTCTCTCTTTATCACCAAAAGGGAAAAGGTGACAATACCTAGATCTATTTTTGCTTTTATGCCTAGCTAGGGGTGTTAAACGATAGTGCTTGTTGGGAGGCAACCCAATTTTATTTTTGTTCTGTACTTTTTGTTCCTGTTTAGTAATAAATAATTCATCTAGCCTCTTTTATTATTGTGTTTTTTATGTTTTAATTAGTGTTTGTGCCAAGTAAAGCCTTTAGGATCTTCTTGGCTGATTGTTGTTTGATCTTGCTGAAAAAAACAGAAAGTATGCGCTCACGAAAATAATTTTCATTTTTTACCACAGAGGGATGAAATACCAATTCCAACTGCAGTACATCAATATACAAATTATTTAGGTCGTCCTAACTTTTCAGATTTTTTGGAGTTACAGAAGTATTCGAAACCTCCAGATTGCTATAGACTGTTCTGTTTTGACAGATTCTATTTTTCGTGTGTTGTTGCTTATTTTGATGAATCTATGGCTAGTATCGATGGGTATGAACCATAGAGAAGTTGGAATACAGTAGGTTGAACACCAATATAAATAAAGAATAAGTTAATTACAGCAGTGGTGGTTTGCTTTCTTATACTAACGGAGCTCATGAGATTTTCTGTTAAGTTTTGTGTTGTGAAGTTTTCAAGTTTTTGGGTAAAGATTTGATGGATTTTGGAACAAGGAGTGGCAAGAGCATAAGCTTGGGGATTCCCAAGGCACACCAAGGTAAAATTCAAGGACAACCAAAAGCCTAAGCTTGGGGATGCCCCAGAAGGCATCCCCTCTTTCGTCTTCGTCTATCGGTAACTTTACTTGAGGCTATATTTTTATTCAACACATGATATGTGCTTTGCTTGGAGCGTCTTGTATGATTTGAGTCTTTGCTTTTTAGTTTACTGAAATCATCCTTGCAGTAGACACCTTTTGGGAGAGACACACATGAATCAGAATTTATTAGAATACTGTATGTGCTTCACTAATATCTTTTGAGCTAGATAATTTTGCTCTAGTGCTTCACTTATATCTTTTTAGAGCACGGTGGTGGTTTTATTTTGTAGAAATTATTGATCTCTCATGTTTCACTTATATTATTTTGAGAGTCTTTTAGAACAGCATGGTAATTTGCTTTGGTTATAAAATTAGTCCTAATATGATGGGCATCCAAGATCGGTATAATAAAAACTTTCATATAGAGTGCATTAAATACTATGAGAAGTTTGATACTTGATAATTGTTTTGAGATATAAAGATGGTGATATTAGAGTTGTGCTAGTTGAGTAATTGTGAAATTTAGAAATACTTGTGTTCAGGTTTGCAAGTCCCATAGCATGCACATATGGTAACCGCTGTGTGACAAATTTGAAGCATGAGGAGTTCTCTGATTGCCTTCCTTATGAGTGGCGGTCAGGGACGAGCGATGGTCTTTTCCTACCAATCTATCCCCCTAGGAGCATGTGTGTAGTGCGTGGTTTTGATGACTTGTATATTTTTGCAATAAGTATGTGAGTTCTTTATGACTAATGTTGAGTCCATGGATTATACGCACTCTCACCCTTCCACCATTGCTAGCCTCTCCTGTGCCGTGCAACTTTCGCTGGTATCATAAACCCATCATTTACCTTCCTCAAAACAGCCACCATACCTACCTATTATGGCATTTACATAGCCATTCCGAGATATATTGCCATGCAACTTTCCACCATTCCGTTTATTATGACATGCTTCATCATAGTCATATTGCTTTGCATGATCATGTAGTTGACATTGTATTTGTGGCATGGCCACCTTTCCTAATTTTTTATACATGTCACTCATGATTCATTGCACATCCTGGTACACCGCTGGAGGCATTCACATAGAGTCATATTTTGTTCTAAGTATCAAGTTGTAATTCTTGAGTTGTAAGTAAATAAAAGTGTGACGATCTTCATTATTAGAGCATTGTCCCATGTGAGGAAAGGATGATGGATACTTTGATTCCCCCACAAGTCGGGATGAGACTCCGGACGAAAAAAGAGGCCATAAAAAAAGAAGGCCCAAACAAAAAAATTAGAGAAAAAGAGAGAAGGGGCAATGTTACTATCCTTTTTCCACACTTGTGCTTCAAAGTAGCACCATGATCTTCATGATAGAGAGTCTCTTATGTTGTCACTTCTATATACTAGTGGGAATTTTTCATTATAGAACTTGGCTTGTTTATTACAATGATGGGCTTCCTCAAATTTCCCTAGGTCTTCGTGAGCAAGCAAGTTGGATGCACACCCACTTAGTTACTTTTGTTGAGCTTTCATACACTTATAGCTCTAGTGCATCTGTTGCACGGCAATCCCTACTCACTCACATTAATATCTATCGATGGGCATCTCCATAGCCCATTGATACGCCTAGTTGATGTGAGACTATCTTCCTCCTTTTTGTCTTCTCCACAACCACCGTTCTATTCCACCTGTAGTGCTATGTCCATGATTCGCGCTCATATATTGCGTGAAAGTTGAAAAAGTTTGAAAAGGCTAAGTCTAAAACAATTGCTTGGCTTGTCATCGGGGTTGTGCATGATGGGAGCATTTTGCGTGACGAAAATGAAGCATGGCCAAACTATATGATTTTGTAGGGATGAGCTTTCTTTGGCTATGTTATTTTGAGAAGACATAATTGCTTGGTTAGTATGCTTGAAGTATTATTATTTTTATGTCAATATTAAAATTTTGTCTTGAATCTTTTGGATCTGAACATTCATGCCACAATAAATAAAATTACATTGAAAATTATGTTAGGGAGCATTCCACATAAAAAATTCTATTTTTATCATTTACCTACTCAAGGACGAGCAGGAATTAAGCTTGGGGATGCTTGATACGTCTCCAACGTATCTATAATTTTTGATTGTTCCATGCTATTATATTATCTGTTTTGGATGTTTCATGGGCTTTAATATGCTCTTTTATATTATTTTTGGGACTAACCTATTAACCGGAGGCCTACTGCCAGTTTATGTTTTTTGCCTATTTCAGTGTTTCGTAGAAAAGGAATATCAAACGGAATCCATATGGAACAAAACCTTTGCGAGGATCTTTCTTGGAACAAACGCAAACCAGGAGACTTGGAGTGGAAGTCTGGAACTCCATGAGGCATCCACGATTTAGGAGGGCATGCCTAGGGGGGTATTGGCGCCTCCCACCCTCGTGGGCCCCACGGAGCGCCACTGACGTACTTCTTTTGCCTATATATACTCTTATACCCTAAAAGCATCAGGGGAGACACGAAACCACTTTGCCACCGCCGCAACCTTCTGTACCCATGAGATCCCATCTGGGGCCTTTTCCGGCGATCAGCCGGAGGGGGATTCGATCACGGAGGGCTTCTACATCAACACCATGGCCTCTCCGATGATGTGTGAGTAGTTTACCACAGACCTTCGAGTCCATAGCTATTAGCTATATGACTTATTCTCTCTCTTTGGTTCTCAATACAAAGTTCTCCTCGATGTTTTTGGAGATCTGTTCGATGTAATACTTTTTGCAGTGTGTTTGCCGAGATCTGATGAATTGTGGATTTATGATCAAGTTTATCTATGAATAATATTTGGTTCTTCTCTGAATTCTTATATGCATGATTTGATATCTTTGCAAGTCTCTTCGAATTATCGGTTTAGTTTGGCCTACTAGAGTGATCTTTCTTGCAATGGGAGAAGTGCTTAGCTTTGGGTTCAATCTTGCGGTGTCCTTTCCCAGTGACAGTAGGGGCAGCAAGGCACATATTGGATTGTTGCCATCGAGGATAAAAAGATGGGGTTTAGACCATATTGCTTGAGTTTATCCCTCTACATCATGTCATCTTGCTTAAAGCATTACTCTGTTCTTATGAACTTAATACTCTAGATGCATGCTGGATAGCGGTCGATGTGTGGAGTAATCGTAGTAGATGCAGAATCGTTTTGGTCTACTTAACAGGGACGTGATGCCTATATTTCATAATCAGTGCCTAGATGTTCTCATAACTATGCGCTCCTCTATCAATTGCTCGACAGTAATTTTTTCACCCACCGTAATTCATGCTATCATGAGAAAAGCCAGTAGTAAAACCTATGCCCCCGGGGTCTCTTTCTTATTATATTGCATCTCTTTTTATTTACATTGCATCTCATTTACTATTTTGCAATCTTTACTTTCCGATCTATACAACAAAAATACCAAAAATATTTATCTTACTATCTTTATCAGATCTCACTTTCGCAAGTGACCTGAAGGGATTGACAACCCCTTTATCGCATTGGTTGCGAGGTTCTTGATTGTTTGTGCTGGTACTAGGTGATTTGCGTGTTATCTCGTACTGGATTGATACCCTGGTTCTCAAAAACTGAGGGAAATACTTATGCTACTTTGCTGCATCACCATTTCCTCTTCGAGGGAAAATCAACGCATGCTCAAGAGGTAGCAGAGAGCGAGACGCCTCCGCAGGCCTCCCCGCCCACTGCCACGGACAACACTGAAGTGTTGTCCCGAAGAACCTCTCCAGGCCATGGAGAGGTGTGGGAGGCTGTCAAGACAGCGCCAGAGGGTAATACCTCAGCTGCCGAAAACATGGGGGAACCGACCCCCATGGAGAGTAGCGACGGGGGCCATGCCCAATTCGGCCCCCTATCGAATATCATTCTGGAGATCCGCACGGCTCCGGAATCAAGCGAGCAGCCTCCTTTGAAAGAAGGGGGCGCATCGACTCCACCGGCGACCTCTGTCAATCCATAGGCACCAGACATTCTGGTGGAAGCGCTTCAGAGCGCTTCCATTGTGGAGTAACACTGTACCCTTATGGGTACGGTTGTTAAAAAGGTTCGGTCCGCTAAAAATGGATTGAATGAAGCCTATACCAGCCTACTAACAGGCTTTGAGGTATGTGAAGTAATATTTTTTAGCTGCTTTGCATATGCAAAAAATATGCCTGTGTATAGATAGTAGCCCCTGATACTCTGTTCGGCTTTTGCAAAGAAGGGCCGAACAGAGGGTCGATTAGTATTCGCAGGAGATAACATACGTGTCTATTTTGATAAATTGGCTTTGCTATTAGCGGCAACCGCATAGGCTGCCGAATTTTCCGAACTGAAGAAGAGGTTGGAGCAGGCCGATGAAGAGCTCATCCGCACCAATAAGTGGTTTGAGGAAGGGCAAGATATGCGGTACCTATACATACATGAAATGATATGATCTCTGATTGGTTATCTTGCTGAGTTTTATGGTTATACTCATAGTGAATGCATCCGAGGTCGAATCCCTCAAGAGCACACTGGCCGAAGACAAAAAGGAGGCGGAGGAGGAACGAGCCGCCCGCCAAAAACATGAAGCGAGGTTGGATGAAGTCCAACAAGAGCTCAAGGATGCCATTAGCAAATATGCGTCCTTGGAGCGCAAGGTTTCAGATCAAGACTCCGAACTTGCTAAGGGCCTCTAAAGCGCGAAGGAGGCCCGGGTTGAAGCCCAAGGAGCCTGCCGGGAGATCCAAGAGGCAAGGCAGATAACGGAGGGTAAGGCCTTTAATATGAAGAGCAAATTTGTAAGGAGAAGGTACATCATACTGACCTGGGTTTGGAGTTCTCCAGGAGCGTTTGGGGATCAGCCTCGGAGTGTTACTGATGCTGCGGAGTTCTTCCGAGCCGAAGAGGGGAGCTCAACAGAGAAGCTATTCTGGTCGCAGTACCTTGCACCAGAGCATCCAGTGCCCCTCAGCGATCAGCTGAAGCAGTTGACCGAAGTGTATAGGATGGACGGATTGGGCATGAAGGATGTCATAGTCCATCTTTGGCTAGCCGAGCCCATACCCAGTAGCTACTTCGGACTCGTGAAGTGGCTAGTTAATGCCTTCCCCTGGTTTGACGCCATAAAGCGGCTGGTCTGTATCGAAGGTGCCTGGATGGCCTTCGCCCGTGTCAAGGTGAAGTGGGTGAAGATGAATGCCACCAAGCTTGCAACCGAGGGACCACCCGCAGGCAAGGAGCACCGAACACCGGAGCGGTATTTTGATGAAGTCCTGGAAGGATCCCGCATTGTAGAGGGCCAGTGTTTGAAGGATATTACTTTTGAATGAGTGCATCCGGGCTGCCCAAACTTTGTATTATGAAATAAGACTTTTGTATGATATGTTTGTTTGTTTGTTTGTTTTTATCTCAGATTATTTTCCTCCCGTGCGCCCGTTTGTCGTATCTGAAAGTTTGCCAGTCGTCGGCTTCAGCCCCCATGTAGATACTACGGGGGTGTTCAAGATAGCACATGAGCACACTTAACCCAACGTCTTGGTCCTTGAAGGAGGTGTTAGTGCGGCGAACCCGGCAATCAGACTATGCGGCTTTATCACGCTCAGTTAGCCATAGGAGTTTGACAATGAGATTATAGGCGTAGCCCCTGGTGTTGTTCGGTTATACGAACTTAGGTGCTTTAGATGCCTGACCAGGTGGAAGCCCGTCCTTCGTATAATACGAAAAGAAATCGCAAGAGATTTGTACTTAGTCACCGAATAGCTGACCAGCTCTCGCCGTACCATGACAGTCAGTTTTCAGCTTTATCTACTGAGGTGTTTAACCGGGCGAACCGGAAACACAATCGCAGTAGTTCTCCCTTTACTACCTTAGCCGAACAAGCGGAATGTAAGGTCGTAACCACAGGAGCCAGGCAACCCAACTATTGACCAAAGACATGATTCGGAGCTGATGCATATAACACCATATTCGGGACGCCAAAGTGTACTATAAAAGTGTTCGGACTTCTTTTTTTTGAAAAATATATGTGGCTGGGTAGAGCCCCTGGCAATTTAAGTCCTGCCGAGGTGTATATGACAATCAGACGAAAAGAGGGAATACACATTAGGAGATAAGCCAAGACCAAATAACTTGGGCGAAAATTGTTTCCATTATAGTCTGATTGATACGTCAAGATGTATTTTTACTGAGGATGCCATAGGCATCGAGGCTATTTTACATGCCGAGAACAAGTTAAAGCTGTATACATGTCCTAAAAATGAAAAGGTGATGTTGAATATCCTTTGGATACTCTGCCGCATGTCTGCGCTGCTTTTCGCCTTGATGTGTGATCCTTTGAGAGGCTGGACAATTGAGTACACTTAAGTGGCCTGAAAAGGGCCCTTGGTACCATCGAAAAGTGATGTGGGTTGTAAAGAACCTGGAAAAATAAAACTAGGAAAAAGAAAGGAAGAATATGAGGGTCCAGGTAGGATCAAGCTGTATTGTGGACTTTAATATGCCTCCGCCCTTGCCCATGGTATCTTTACTACATAGCTATCTACGCGTGGTACATATGCCGCAATCCGGTTGGGGCTGCGACAGAGGCTGAATTGCTAATCTAGCTCTTGACGGGCTGGACTGTCATTCCGCAGGGTAGACCGGACTCGTTTGACAGTGTCCGGTGGCTTGACTACCAACATAGTATTCGGCTTGATAAGGCCACCCTGTACTTCAGCTGCGAGTGCCACAGTGTGCTCCTCAGTACGGAGGGAGCGCTCCATGTTTCCATTGACTGTTATAACACCGCATGGTCCATGCATCTTGAGCTTTAGATAAGCATAGTGCGTGACCACATTGAGGCGGGCGAACGTGGTTCGTCCGAGCAGTGCATGATAGCCACTGCGGAAAGGGACGATGTCGAAGATCAAGTCTTCGCTTCAGAAATTGTCCGGTGAGCCGAAGTATACCTCCGGCATTATGGACCCTGTGTAGCGGGCCTCTATGTCGGGTATCACTCCTTTGAAGGTGGTCTTGTTGGGCTTGATTCTTGACGGATCAATACACATTTTGCGGACAGTGTCCTGATAAAGCAGGTTAAGACTGCTGCCGCCGTCCATAAGGACTCGCATGAGATGGAATCCATCAATAATTGGGTCGAGGACCAATGCTGCTGAACCTCCATGACGGATACTGGTCGGATGGTCTCTACGATGAAAAGTGATCGGACAAGCTGACTAGGGGTTGAATTTTGGGGCGACTAGCTCTATGGCATAGACGTCCCTTAATGCGCGCTTGCGCTCCCACTTGGGGATGTGAGTGACGTATATCATATTCACCGTCTTGACCTCGGGGAGAAATTTCTTCTATCCCCTGTGTTCAGTGGGAGAGGCTCTTCATCGTCGTCCTCGCTAGGCGGCCCTTTCCCCTTATGCTCGGTATTTAGCTTACCGGCCTATTTGAAGACCCAACAATCTCTGTTGGTATGATTGGCAGGCTTGTCAGAGATGCCATGAATCTGGCACGGCCGATCTAGTATTCGGTCCAGGCTAGGTGGACCATGTTTGTTTCCTTTGAATGGTTTCTTCCGCTGACTGGGTTTAGAACCACGGAATCCGACATTGACCGCCGTGTCTTCGGTATCTGCATTGTTCATTCGACGCTTGTGTTTGTTGCATTGTGGCCTTCCATTACCGTCTCTGGCTTTGGAGGTGCCAGGGTTGCTGGTGCTATTGCTTCTACGAGCTCGCCAGCTATCTTCTCCCGCGCAAAAGCGGGTCATAAGGGCGATGAGGGCTGCTATGGACTTCGATTTTTCTTGGCCGAGGTGTCGGGCGGGCCACTCATCGCGGATGCTGTGTTTAAAGGCCGCGAGGGCTTCGGCGTCTGGACAATCGACAATTTGGTTCTTTTTAATTAAGAACCTAGTCCAGAGTTTCCGAGCTGACTCTCCGAGATGCTGGACTATGTGACTGAGGTCATCGGCGTCCGGAGGCTGGACATAGGTACCTTGTAAGTTGTCTCTAAAGGCATCTTCCTGGTCCTCCCAGCTACCAATGGAGTTCTCTGGGAGGCTATTTAGCCAGTGTCTTGTTGGCCCCTTTAGTTTGAAGGGAAGGTATTTGATGGCATGGAGATCGTCACCGCGGGCCATGTGGATATGGAGAAGGAAATCTTTGATCCATACCACGGGATCTGTCGTGCCGTCGTATTATTCGATATTTACGGGTTTGAACCCTTCTGGGAATTGGTGCTCGATTACCTCATCGGTAAAGCATAGGGGGTGTGCGGCGCCTCTGTATCTGGTATACCTGGCCATACCTCGGGCCGGGCTGGGCCTAGCCAAGCCCGATGCAAAAAACCTAGGCCCGAGCCCGGCCCGGCCCGGCCGCCGGGCCTGTTTTCTAGGCCCAAGCCCGGCCCGAACATGTAAAAGACCGTTGGGCTTCGGGCCGACCCAGCCCGTCCTTCAGGAAAACACGAAAACGATGGGCCCGGGCCCAGCCTGGCCCGGCCTTCGGGCTCAAATTCTGGGCCCGAGCCCGGCCCAAGAGCGGCGTCGGGTCGGGCCGGGTCGCGCCGGGCCATTCGGGCCGGGCTACCCATGGCCAGGACTAGTATCTGGCAACGTCTTGGCGGAGTTTTGATGATGTCCGTATGCGGTTTTCGACCCGTGTGAAGTCGTGCCTATCGCGCCAGGCCTAATGGCCGTCTTCTCGCGTTGGGGCACACCCCTTGATCTATAAATTGATTTCGCTTGGCCTGCTCTATTTTCCAGGTCCTGCCGTAGGTCGTAGGTGTATCCTGGAGCCGCTGTCTCTCTGCCTCTGCGGCAAGGCGGTGCGGGTTGGTGTTCGCCGTATGTTGGGGATATGACTATCGGGTATGAACCGCCCAGGAGGGGTCGGGTCATACCACTGGCGGTTTACCAATGAAGATGGCAGATCATATGAGCCCATTGATGGCCCAAGACCTAGAGGAGACTTAAGTCCCAGGAGGATGAACCGCCATGTATGTATGACTTGTGTTGTAAGGCATGCGTAGTTATTCATCGAGCCGGACACGTTGTGTATGAGCCGGCCGGGACTCCGTGAGCCGCCGGGCGTCAACCTGTGTATAGAAAGAGACGACCCGGCGGTGGTTTAGGGCAAGAAACAAAAGATCGAGAACTAGGTCAAGCGTATTCGCTCCCTGGTAATCGAAACCCTAGCAATACAATCCCAAACTGGAGTAGGACTTTACCTTCACTTCGAGGGGCCGAACCAGTATAAACTCTCTGTGTCCTTTGTCCCATTTAACTCCTTTAAGCTAACCTAGCTACGATGGCTCCACGACTAAGTCCTTCTGCTAGGACATCTGCCGTGACAATTCCACGACAGTTGGCGCCCACCATGGGGCCAGCGCACGATGGTTTCGAGTTCTTGAAGGACAGCTTCGAAGGGATCAAGGGATACGCTGTGGGCCGGATGACCAAGAGTCGTCGCGGCAAGCTCTACATCGACGATACATGCTGGGGCCCCGAGGCCAGCTCAATCGAGTACGGGTGCTGGGTCCCCTTCGGCAGAATCCACGTCTTCATCGACAAGATTGGCGAACCAGGCCCTGAGCTAGAGATCTGCACCGACATCATCAAGACGGCTCAGCGTGCACGACCCGCCCAGGTTCGGCCTGCCATGAAGCGTGCCTTTGTTGGTTCTGCCATGGGGTGGAAATTGGAGAAGGATCTGCGTCTGGTGGTGAGATGGTCATCTACTCTGATGGTGAGTCGTCCACCGGTGAGACAGATTCAATGTATCAATTGCAAGACGGCCACCTTGGGGGCTATTCCGATGGCGACAGTATTTCAGACCCCTATGAGCCGCCGAACAGGGTTGCAATCTTCATGGCCGGTACACAGCCGGTGCTTGGTTCATCAGCCGCCACGGCTATGACCTCCAGCTCAGTGGCTGCGGCAACGGCTGGTGCCAGCGGCACCGCATGCCCGCCGACTGAAGCTTTGACAGAGTTATTGGAGGCTTTGGCGACTCTGATGGGGGTGGAGGTAACTTCGGACAATCAGGAACAACACAAGGTGGATGTGGCGAAGCTGCGAGATGAGATTTCTCAGGCCAAGGAAGCATTGGCGGCTGAGAATGCTAGAATGGCTACAGAGCAGGCTGCTTTGGACGCCCAGGCACAACGGATTCAGGCAGAGTCATTCTGGCTCACATTGGATTAGAATGCCTCAAACGAGATCATGAGGAGCAGGCACCAGAGTCATCTACCTATGGTTTATGATCCAAGAAACCTCTTCAACACACCTGGAGCAGGAATCAGTAACCCGCCGGTGGTGAATCGGGTGGTCGAAGCACCTGGGACTGGAGCACCGGTTCAGCCGTGTGCGATGGATCCACCCCGTTTGGATGTGACTCCGCCTCAACGCGTACCGACACCGCCGGGTCATTATTCTAATCCTTTGGATAATATGATTGCCGCAACATCACAATAGGCGGCTCTTCCAATTGATGGCGAGTCTCCAGCGGCGATAGAGATGCAGAGGGCCAGAGAACTTCTTCATACAGCTGTGGCTCAACAGGCGGCTTATTCTCATAGCTGCGAGCAGATTCACTCTACTCCTCATCCAAGATGGAGCTACAGCAGGCACATTGACTCACCGGAAGTTTCAAGCAGCGAACAACGTTGTAACCGGCCTCAAGGGCATGACCCGGCGCATGGCGGTGCCGATGCTCAGGCTTTGGTGGATTAGGGCAGAGCGCGTTGGGAGGCCAAGCTGGCAGCTCATCAACATTCTCCGGTTTATCCGTCAGCTTCGATGGAGGAAGGCGTGACCTCTAGAACCTTGGGTGTCCCATGTTTAGTGCCGACTCTTCGTAACGAGCGTTTGCCCAAGGATTTCAAGGGTCCTCGCAAGGTGCCTAATTACACGGCGGATCTGCCCCCTGAGGCTTGGATTGAGAGTTATGAGACGGCCATGGAGATGTTAGATGTTAATGATTCTACATGTGCTAAATATTTCATCATGACGTTGGATGGGCCGGCTCGTACTTGGTTGAAGGGGCTCCCTGCTAACTCCGTCAGATCATGGCCAGAGTTGAAGGCTCGTTTTATCCAAAAATTTAAAGACACGTGCAAGCAGCCTCGGTCTATTTTAGATTTGGACTCATGTGTTCAAGGGGAGGGCAAGTCAACAACCCATTGGGTACGCCGGATCTCAGATATTATACACTCATCAGACAGTATCAGTGCCAGTTCAGCAGTCCTGATGTTGGAGAAAAACTATCATTTTCTCCCTTTGAAGCAGAAACTTGGGCGGCTTAAGCGTCACTGCAATGACATGGGGGAGCTAATGGCGGCTCTTGTCAATTATGCCGACTCTGATGGTACCAAGGACCCCGAGTGTGATGATGAGAAGACGGGTAAGGGAAAGAAGAGAAGCAATACAAGAGGGCAGCAGCATAACCCGGCAAATCAAGGTGGTAATGGTAAGCGCAAGGCTGATAGCAGCTTGGATTTTGTGGCTAACACCAACACGCAGAATAATAATCAGCGCCACAGGGGAAAGCTGATGACCCACAAGTGTAGGGTATCTATCGTAGCCTTTTCAATAAGTAAGAGTGTCGAACCCAACGAGGAGCAGAAGGAAATGATAAGCAGTTTTCAGTAAGGTATTCTCTGCAAGCACTGAAATTATCGGTAACAGATAGTTCTGTGATAAGGTAATACGTAACGAGTAGCAAGTAATAAAAGTAAATAAGGTTCAGCAAGGTGGCCCAATCCTTTTTGTAGCAATGGACAAAGCCTGGACAAACTCTTATATGAAGGAAAGCGCTCCCGAGGACACATGGGAATTATCGTCAAGCTAGTTTTCATCACGTCCATATGATTTGCGTTCGGTACTTTGATAATTTGATATGTGGGTGGACCGGTGCTTGGGTACTGTCCTTACTTGGACAAGCAACCCACTTATGATTAACCCCCATTGCAAGCATCCGCAACTACAATAGAAGTATTAAGGTAAACCTAACCATAGCATGAAACTTATGGATCCAAATCAGCCCCTTACAAAGCAACACATAAACTAGGGTTTGAGCTTCTGTCACTCTAGCAACCCATCATCTACTTATTACTTCCCAATGCCTGCCTCGAGGCCCAAACCATCGTGAAGTGTCATGTAGTCAACGTTCACATGACACAACTAGAGGGATGACAACATACATCTCATCAAAATATCGAACGAGTACCAAATTCACATGACTACTTATAGCAAGACTTCTCCCATGTCCTCAGGAACAAACGTAACTACTCACAAAGCATATTCATGTTCATAATCAGAGGGGTATTAATATGCATAATGGATCTGAACATATGATCTTCCACCAAGTAAACCAACTAGCATCAACTACAAGGAGTAATCAACACTACTAGCAACCCACATGTACCAATATGAGGTTTGGATACAAATACTGGATACAAGAGATGAACTAGGGTTTGAGATGAGATGGTGCTGGTGAAGATGTTGATGGAGATTGACCCCCTCCCGATGAGAGGATCGTTGGTGATGACGATGGTGATGATTTCCCCCTCCCGGAGGGAAGTTTCCCCGGCAGAACAGCTCTGCCGGAGCCCTAGATTCGTTCCGCCAAGGTTCCGCCTCGTAGCGGTGGAGTTTCTTCCCGAAAGCTTGCTTGTTATTTTTTCTCGGACGAAAGACCTCATATAGCAGAAGATGGGCATCGGAGGGCCACCAGGGGGCCCACGAGGCAGGGGGCACGCGCAGGGGGGTAGGGCCCCCTCTGGAACTTTCTTCGCTTAGTATTTTTTTATATATTCTGGAAATAACTTCCGTGAAGATTCAGGACTTTTGGAGCTATGCAGAATAGGTCTCTAATATTTGCTCATTTTCCAGCCCAAAATCCCAGCTGCCGGCATTCTCCCTCTTCATGTAACACTACTAGGAAAAGGCATGCTAGTGGCACACCAAATTTGCCTTCTAATGGCGCACTACCGGTGCGCCACTGGCATCACGCCATTAGAATTAAATTCTAATGGCGCACCACCGGTGCGCCATTAGTATCTGGTGTTCTAATGGCGCACCACGTAGTGCGCCATTAGTATAGCCTGCAGTGCGCCATTAGAATGCCTCCCAGGGGGCCATATGTACCCATGTGCTTTGGCATTCTAATGGCGCACCAGCAGTTAATGCGCCATTAGTGTGATGATCACAGTGCGCCATTAGTGTCTTGTGTGGTGCGCCATTAGTATGAATATTAGGTTTTATTTTTTTTGCTTTTCTGATTTTTGCACAGGTTACAAAATATATTATTGGACAGAATATAGACAGCAGCACACAGCAACATCAGATTCATCAAATACAATAGAAGATTAGTCTCTGAATACAATTCATCATATTAGTCTCCGAATTCAAAAGACCGAACAAAGATAAAACATTACAAGTCTCAAGACCGCGAGTATCGAGTTTGCCTTCACATTACAAGTCGATATCGATCATCTAAACTACCATCACATAGAAGAGAGCTGTGGTCATCACGATGAGCATCATCGCGATCAAACTGGTCTTCATCCGGTTCCTCCAACGCTCCCTCCTCTCTCCCGCTAGATAGCGGGCATATCTACATTCGGCCTCCGCCCTAGTGGTGTACCCTTTGTAACTGTTACCGCTGAAATGGTGAACCTGTCTCCGACACTCCTCCCAGTCATCGTAGACTCCGGGAACCTTACCCTTGTACATGACATACGACGGCATCTCTATGCACAAGCCAAACAACAGACAATACATAAGCAATATGTAAGTATGCAACAAAAGGATCGGAAGAGAAAAGCAAGACATTAATAGCACGATTCATGGTCCTACTAATAAATAGCATCGATTACATCTAAGTTGAACGACTGTCCAAACCAAAGAGACATACGAATTCATTAAAGTATAATTACAACATGAGCCAATCAATGTTTCAGAACTACACATCACTACTTTCGACTCGACTCATCGGACAGGAACGTGGATGAAGCCGCCGTCTGTCGTGATGGTCATGAAATCACGGTCGTCGTCACCCTGCATTTGTAGCGTTTCATCTATCTCACTGTTGGACGGTTGATATCTGAGGAAGAACTGCCTAGAGGTATGAAGGACATCTTGATGGATGATGTCCGCAAACTCCGACTGGATGCGAAAGAATTCTTGTCTGAGGTCCGCGTCCTGGACTGCCGACAAGCTCGCGGCCCAATCTTTGAGATTAGCTGGTAGCAGAAGTTGATGATGGTCCCTTATGATCGCCCGCATGTGATGGAGGGCGTAGTAGGCATCCTTCTAACCGCCAGGCGGCTGCTTGACGCAGCAGAACTTCGTATTGTGTGAGAACATGTGCTTGCCGTACTTACGAACTACCCTGTGAAGGTGCCTCCAGATTTGGTGTAGCCGGGGAGAACATCATCAAGAACTTTCTTGACATTTGTGTAGTCTATGTTGGAGTTATGGTTCGGGTCGAAATACGTGGCCATGGAATATTTCGGGCTTAAGAGGATGAGTGTGCAATGTGTGTCACTGCACAGAACACGGAATGTTAGAAAAAAAAGAACGATCGAAATCTAAGAAATCATATGTTACGGGGCGGTTAAGGGATGACTTACTCGGGAAAGTAAGCCACAAGGAAGTTATCCTTATCTGGGTTTGCCAGAATGACGCCTTCGAGGTGTGAACTCGCAACTTGGTGGTCCCCGGAGCTGCTCAAGTGCTTGGCACGCATGTAGAAGGGGTCGACTATCACGATGTCCGGGGTCTTGTCTCTAATGATCCGCATCTCCATACTCAGCGAAAACAGCCGAACGAAGGTGTAGTGCAGCGGATGAAGGTTAAACATAGAAAAGATGTCATCAAACCGCAGGACGATCGTACCCCCGATGTCGCCATCCACAAAGCCCTTGCCCTCTGGCACCTTGGCTACGAAAACCGGGTATGCCACATCCTTCTCTCCGAGACGCCGCTTCTCCAAAGAAAGAACACTGTCGTGCAGACTCCGCATAGCACCGGTTGCGGCATTCAGCATATTTGGCGGTAGCATCGCCCTACACGCCACATGCACCCTCCTCGAGATATCCTTAGGTGAAGGTGGCCCGTCCTGAGCACGGATTGAACTCGGTGCCGGCTGGCTCGCACCGGCGCCCTTGTTAGTCTTTCGTTTCCGTCCCTTCTTCTTGATCTCCTGTAATGGGACCGAGTTCTGCTCACAGACCGCCTTCTTGAGCGTGTTGGGGCTGATAATATTTCGCACCTCAGCTATCTGAGGCTCGGTGAAGGCGGGAGCTGGAGGCGTGTCCTGAGAACTGAACGCCAGACGACGCCTGTTGCAATTGGAATTCTCCTCCTTACCAGCTAGATCGCGGTGGTCTTGGTTGGGTTCTTGAGAAAGAGGCCCGCAGAACTCGTCAGCGTACCCATGTTCGGCAAAGTACTTATCAACGTTGGTAAATGTACCATCGTCGTTGTCGTCGCCGTCCGGATCCTGTGCCATAGGGCTGTCCGGATCCTGTGCCATAGGGATGTCCGGCAGGTCCGGTAGCGTTGCGGCATTCTTGCCATGGCTTTGCGCCGGCACGACTGGCGGTCTTGTCCGTGGGGTGGTGTCCCCCGCCCCCAAACGAATCTGGCTCTTCGGCTAAAGCAGGGGCCAGTTTACGCAGGCGCTGAGGGTCATCTCATCTTCTTCGTCGGCCCCAGTGGGTCGAATCGGAGGTAACAGCTCGTCACAGCCTGGCAACACCCGAACCACTTCAACCCTATACATTGTGGGCGGCATCGGATTATCGTGGAACATGGGGTTGCCCGGTTGAATGATTCTGCCCTTGGCGACATCGACCAACTCGGCGCCCACGAAGTGCAGAAGAGTGCAAGGAACGTCGGCGGTGCCCTGCGAAAACATGTACAGGGCGTCAGGGATGCCCAGTCAAATGCAAGGAGATGAAGTCATCCGCCGAGAGGCTTAGTTACCGTGATGCCGTCGAGCTCGGCTAATGTCGAGGCACCGCCAACGGCGGGCGTGCAACTGACGGAGGGGGCGCTTGTTGGCGAGGTGCCGGCCGGTGTACACCCGGGTGCATTAAGCTCCAATGCCCGTGCCGGTGCCGGAGACATGAATACCGCCTCCGCCGGAGACACCAATGGCGCCGCCGCCGGAGACACCAATGGCGCTGCCGGAGACACCAATGGCGCCGCCTGCGCGCTGTGCGAGTTGCTGGCCGTGAAGCTGGGAACCGGGGGAGGCCCCTGTTGGCCGCCTGCAATCCACGTCGTCAGCCCATGAATCAACATAGGCACCATGGCGTTGAGCGTCGTTCCAAGTTGTTGTTGCACTTGCTCTTGGAAAAGCTCCGGAATCCGCGCCACTTGTGCCTTGAGTTCTTCAACCTCGCACGTCTGGCTTTCCGAGCTGGTCTTTTTCTCCTTTCGCACACCAGCAGTATAGTATGACCCCCATTTTGTGGACAAGCCTTTGCCGGCCACACGACCAGCTGACGTCGGCTTAGTGAGCTTATCCTTGTTTTTCATTACGTTCAACGCCCTATTTAAAGGGGTGTCGAAAGGGGAGCTCTTAGACGACCCCGCGCTACTGATTTCAGTGTCCTGCGAAAGGAACGTGAACCATTTAGAAATATTGGGGATTAATTAGAGTGCAAACATATGGAGCTAATTACACGGGGGTGTATTCCTTACCAGAAGAAGCTCAAGTGCCCTGGTCTTCGGATCCGTGGTAAGCTCCTTTGTTATCGGGTCCTCCTTGTACCGGGCCCTGACATAGTTCCTGGTCTGCTTGTCACCGCTGTATTTCTCGAAGCGGGGCAGTAGGCCTTGCTCGGCATGCTCCGCTTCCTCCTTGTCCCATATAGGCTCCGCCACTCTGTAACCGCTGGGACCGAGTTTGTGTTCCCCTAAGTTCAACTCCCACATTTCTTTCCCCCACTGACTTGATTCGGAGGTTGCACTGCTCTCGCACTTGATCTTGAACTCCTTGTACTCATCTTCGCTCATCAAAGGATATTTCGCCTTGATCTTCTCATAACTATCACCTTTATCAATCATTCTCTTCACCGTGCTTTTCCAAGTAGACAGGGCCGTGCTCATCTTCGTGAGGGCGGCACTTTTCACTTTATTCCCTGAGAGGCATGTGTTTTCAAATTCGATGGGGAACTTGTATCGTTTGTGCAGCTTCGTGAAGAGGAGGTTGCGCAAATTCCCTCGGTCCTTATGCCTAAGGTTCTCGGTGTTGATCGAGACGGTGCTCCGGAGAATGCACCCGAGCTGAACCGAGTACCCCTTGACTATATGTTTGGGCTCCGTTGGATTCCCGTCGGAGTCCACTTGAGTGAATTCCTCCTTGAGGGTGCGGAGCGCATTCGGGCGCCGGTCCTTCCTTTGCTTCTTCGGTTGGCTGCCATCTGTGTGTGTGCCGCCATCATTAGTGGTGGCATCCTCGGCGGCACCATCAGTGGTGTCATCCCCGACGCCACTAGGGGTTGTGTAATCAGGATCGGTGTCTTCCGCGGCGTCCTCATAGTGGTGAGGTTGTTCCTCCATCTCCTGGGACAGCTCCCAGAATTGCTTGCTGCCCGAACCACCGGCCTCATCGTTGTGGGCCATGTTTCGCTCTAAATAGGAAAAAATTTTGGTCAAAAAGTTGGTTATTGTCAAGGAACAAGATCATGGTCTCATCATTTAGGGTTTGTCGACACCGAGGCACCCTAAAAGCCTAAGCTTTCATCATTTAGGGTTTGTCAATGCAGAGGCACCCTAAAAGCCTAAGCGTACATCATTTAGGTTCTCATTGACACCGAGGCATCTGGGGCAGCCAAGTTAAGTTTTCATCATTTAGGGTTTATTGATGCCGAGGCACCCTAGGTTGGGCCTAATCACTTGGCACTAATCACTTGGCTCTATTGCCACCTATGTTGGGTTTATCATCTAGGGTTTATTGATGCTAAGGAGAACTCTAAGTTGGGCCTAATAACTTGGCTCTATTGCCACCTATGGTTTAATGCAGCAAGAATGGCAGGGCAGTTGATCCTACTTAACTAAGTACTAAGATACCCCGGCCCATGCATTAGTCGCAAGTACCCCATATGTCCTATTTTTAGCAAAGTCATGCTAAAATTCACGGAAAATTTTAGCATGACCTTTGCTGAAAATAGGACATATGGAGTACCCGAATTTGACGGAATGGAAGTTAATCAACATTCCGGCAAACTCAAGGGCAACTCGGGGTACCTGCAAATTCATCACGACACAATGGTCGGAGACAAAACCCAGCAAACTAGCAAGATGATCATCATCTTTGCAAGACAGTAGCTCAAGTTTTTGACAGTAGCCTCTGAAGAAAACAGCATTGCAACATTCAAGTTCACAGGATAAAAAAATCATCCACATTCACCAACCCACATGATGTTAAAACCCACATGAGCTGTAAACAGACTTAAAAAACCCACATGATGTTATAACTGTATACACTGAACATGATGATACCAAATGGGAAGGAAAATTGTATCACTCTAGATTAGTGTAGCCACTATCTAACAAAACCAGAATGTTAACAAAATTACATCATGATGATACCAAATTCTTGTAGCAGTACAATGAGTTCACATGATAAAAAATCATCCACATTCACCAACCCAAACTGGTGGAGATACAGCAAACCAGAACCTCCCAGGTTTCTGCCATTTTATTTTTCCCACCGTATATGTTTTTTGATTCATGTCATGGTACTTGCTGTCAAACCAAGTATTTTCTTTCTACATAATCTGGGAAGTTTCCTTCTTACTGTCTCACTATCTTACTGTCTCACTACAAAAAACTAGTATGCTTAGTTGAGACTAGTATGCTTAGTTGCATTATGACAGGCAAAAACTACAAATATTTGTGTTTTTAGTTGAGCAATGCAGCGACAGTGTGATAGGCAAGTTTCAGCTGGCAAAGTGTCACGATTCAGACAACAGAGCAGCTAAGCATAGCAAGTGGATAGTTTAGTCAGTATACTAGTACTCTTTAGAAAGCATGAGACATATATTACCTGGAGGAGACTTCGTCGGAGAGTTGCCTGTGAATTGAAAATACGACGATCTCAGCAAAGGACAGTAAGATATATACTGAAATTATCATAACAAAATGCCAGCTACTACCATGGTCAAAGAATAGATTATGATAGCTGGACAAGTACAGGTCAAACTAGATAATTTTTAGAACCGGTTTAACCACCGCAGGATAAAACAATGCATCCAACACTGGGCTTAGACTAATATCCTCATAGCATAATCTGACATCAAGCAAATATTATAAGAACAGTGAAAATGTATGTTCACTGCAAATGAATATGGACCAAGTGTTCTCATTAACTACTTAAAGAATTAGTTCCATATTGTTGCATGAGAATTATAGAGAGAAAAGATACATGGTTCTACTTCTGGGATTGGTTACATCTCTTATTGTTCACATTCTTGTCAAAGGACTTTAACCATTAATTATCAGAAGAACTAATGCACATTTAAACACCCTGAATCCGGAAGAAGTAATACAACACTACATAGTACCTCTGTAGTTTCCATGCCAAACTTTGGGTGATATCAAACCATTAGAAAGCATGATCATGAGAACAACATCAGTTTGAAAGATATTGTAACCCCTCCTGGTAACAAATATTCATCTACTCATTTGTAGATACCTAGGAGTAACAAGACTGCACTTGCCAATAATGTTTTATTTATGCTTCCCAAGGACCAACTCCTAAATTGAACACAAAAAACTGTGTGCACATCTGCAAGTTGTAGAAGGAAAAGGTGCAACACTAAAAAAACTATCAAACTAACAGATCCATTAATCAATTATGGACTTCTTACATGTTACATCTATCATTAGTGGCCAGAAAGAGTAGTAATTAATGTTTCATATTGTTGCATGAATCCAAACTCACTGGAAAATTCACTAATTGAGCCTAGCTACTTAAAGAAAGAATCTCTAGGCGGATGCTTAGTTAAGACTAGTATCCTCTAAAATGCATCTAAATGCAAGCTCAGAGATTTGAACATTTGGAAAACCCTAGCTACTTAATTCTCCAACCCCCTTTCCTTGTCCAAATTTCTCCAACCCCCAACCCTAGAACACATCAGAAGGAAATAAAGAGGGGGAAGAGGGGGAAGCGGCTCGGGTGCTCACTTGGGAGGTCGAGGGCGACTCGGGGCAGCCGGAGCTAGTCGAGGCGGCGCGAATTCGGCGTCGAGCGGTGGTGGTCCTCCTGGGCGCCCGAGCTCGTACGGGTCCTCGTAGTCGAAGAGGAAGACGGCGGCGGTCCTCCTGGGCAGGCCGCGCGGTGTTGGACGGCGAGCACGTAGGGCGCAGGCGGGGCCGCAGGGGGAGGGGCGCTTGGGCGGGAGGACGTCGAGGGCACTCGGCTCGGGGATGGCGAGGGAGGCGGCGCTCGTCTCGGGGACGGCGAGGGAGGCGGCGCTCGGCTCAGGGACGGTGAAGGAGGCGAGGGGGACGGCGAACACGGGGGGCAGCGGGTGAGATCGATGAGGCGGGGGAGAGATTAGAGAGATTGGGGATTTAGTGTGGGGGGAAGCTTTCTAATGGCACACCCCCCCTCGTGCGCCATAAGTACGACTATTCTAATGGCGCACCACCCCTCGGTGCGCCATTAGAATTTTGTTTTAATCTAGCCCACTAGCCCTATCTACAACCTAACCCTATCTACAATAGAACCCACCCACTAGCCCGACTAGTCAGCACGCAGCACACACACCAGGAGGTCCTGGGTTCGATTCCCAGGCTCCCCAATATTTTTTATGCATTTTAAATGCTGTTTTTTATATTTATTTGTGTTTAAATATGTTCAAACTTGTTTAAATCATAACAGTAGTTTTTTTTATAAAAACAGTAATAATTTTTTTAAAATATATTCAAATTTATTACTTGAAAATATCAACGGCGGCGGCGGTGGAGCGGGGGAGGGTGCGGGGGGTGCCCGTTGGCGGCGGTGGAGCGGGGGAGGGTGTGGGGGGCCGGGTGCTCGTCGGCGGCGGTGGAGCGGGGGAGGGTTGCAGTGGGTCGTCGGCGGCGGTGGAGCTAGCGGGGGAAGGTGCGGGTGGGATCGAGATGGAGGGGGATTGAGATCGAGATGGAGGGGGAATCGAGATCGAGATGGAGGGGGATCGAGATCAAGTGTCCTCATGAATTCAAAAAGTGCCCATGAAATTTAAAAATATTCACGATAACAAAAAGTGCCCATGAAATACAATCGAGAAATGAAGACTACGATTTAAATACAATCGATCTTAGCTAGCTATCTGTTCACAATCTTCTTGCCCTTCTTTTTCGCAAATGGAGTTCTTCTGTGGAATAGACGTCCTTTAGGTAGGGTGGTCCTGCTTCTTCTTGTGGTGTGTGCTGCTACTTCATCGTCGTCGTCATGTTCGATCTTCGGGTCGCCGTACTTGTCGAAGTCTTGCTCATTGGCTACTCCATCCATTCTGATGATCTTCCTTTTTCCTCTCCTCACGACTGGGCTTTGACGGGTCGGTAATGAAGAAGCATTGGTCCACTTGGGAAGCCAGTACCCATGGCTCATTTTCGCGGTGACGTTTGCGCCCGCGGTCTTGGATTTGGCTTCGGGTATAACCATGGTGGTGAAATACCGGTCTTCTTTTAGGACGCTCTTGGCCCATCTGACACGGAACATCGGGACCTTCTCTCCAGCGTAGCTCAGCTCCCAGATCTCCTCGATCCTTCCGTAGTATCTGTACTTGTCGTTGCCGGTGTAGGATTCCATCGTTACCCCGGAGTTCTGATAACCATCGCTCTTCATGTCCTTGTTCTCGGTGTAGAATGTGTAGCCGTTGATATCGTACGCCTCATAGGTCATCAGGTTGTGCTCGACGCCCTGTGACAAGGCGAATATGAGTTGTTCTTCCGCGGAAGAATCCTCATGTAAAGGGTACGACAGAAGCTTCTGCTTGAACCAACACGTGAAACATGAGTTGTGCTCTTTGATTATATGTCTGTCCGTCCTCTGTTGGCCTCGGTCATTGTACGTCTTCTCAATAAAGGTTTTGTGCTCTACCACCCAAGGATCGACCACGTCTATGTGTTGTAGCGCGACTAGGTTTGCTCTTTCAAAGTCGGCGAGTCGACCCTCGAAGTCGACATGCATTTCGTGGCGACCCTCACGGTGACCCCATCCAGCGAGCCTGCCGAGGTGCCTGTTGACGGGCAGATCAACGGGGTTCTCAATGCCTAGATAATTCGTGCAGTAGGAGATGCACTCTTCAGTCAGAAAGCCCCTGGCTATACTTCCCTCTGGACATGACATGTTGCGAACGTATCCTTTGATGACACCATTCATCCTTTCGAACGGCATCATGCTGTGCAGGAACGTCGGCCCGAGTTGGATGATATCCTCCATGATATGGACCAGCAGATGCACCATAACGTCGAAGAATGCGGGCGGGAAGTACATCTCAAGCTCGCATAGTATCACCACGATCTCTTCCTGTAGCCTTCTGAGTTGCCTCACGCCAATCGACTTCTGAGAGATGACGTCGAAAAAGTTGCATAGGCCAACTAGCGTTTCACGGACGTGCGCGCCCATGATCCCACGGATTGCAACTGGAAGTATCTGCATCATCACCACGTGACAGTCGTGAGACTTCATCCCACTGAACTTTTCTTCGCTGGGTCTAGGTATCTGCTTATCTTCCCCGCGTAACCGTAAGGAAGTTTTACTCCTAGGAGGCAGGTGAAAAACTGCTCGATCTCCTCCTGACTTAGAGTGAAGCACACGGGAGGGTAGTCATTTCCGGTCTTCTTGGCCTTTTTGCCTTTGCGACGACTTTCTGTGTCCTGCTTCGCCTCATCATCATCATCATCATCATCATCGTTAGCGTGAAGCTCCTACCTGATGCCCATTGATTTCAAGTCTTCCCTTGCTTTCGGCCCATCTTTGGTCCTCTCTGGCATGTTGAGCAGGGTACCAAGCAGACTCTCGCACATGTTCTTCGTGATATGCATGACATCAAGGCTGTGAGGCACATGGTGGATCTTCCAGTACGGCAAGTCCCAGAAAACAGACCTTGTTTTCCATACCTTCAGCAGCGGCTCTGGCGCCTTTCGCTTCTTTCCCGGCTCTGGCGCCTTTTGCTTCTTTCCCGGCAGTGGGCAGTCTTTCCAATTTTTCAACAGCTCGTCTATTTCCTCGCCGCTCCTCGTACACGGGCGTTTTCGGGGTTCGGTTTCACCATTGAATAGATCCTTGCGTTTCCTCCACGGGTCATCGTCGCGAAGCCACCTTCGATGTCCCATGAACACGGTTTTCGAAGACCCGGGATCTCTATCTAGCTGGCGATATGTTGTGTCATCCATGCACCTTACGCATCCAGAAAATCCGTGGACTACCTGCCCCGCGAGATATCCGTAACCAAGATAGTCGTGCACCGTCGTGAGCAGTGCGGCTCTCATAGGGAAATATTCTTTCTCTGCGGCGTCCCACGTATTGGCTAGCATTTTCCACAGCGTGTCTAGCTCCTCCTTTAGCAGCCCTAGATACAGATTGATGTCGTTCCCTGGTTGTTTTGGCCCTTCAATTAGCATACTCATGTGAATTTACTTCCTCTTCATGCACAACCAGGGGGGAAGGTTGTACATCCACACAAACACAGGGCAGGTGCTATGTGTGCTTCTCTGGCTGCCAAACGGATTGACTCCATCGGTGCTCGCGCCCAGCATGATGTTCCTTGGATCCTTCCCAAATTCTGGGTATTCGAAGTTCAACGCTTGCCACTGGCTCGCATCCTTAGGGTGACTCAGCATCTTGTCTTTTTTATTTATCTCCGGATCATTTCCGTCATCTTCCCGCTTCTTCTCCTCCCTATCCGCGTGCCAACGCAGGAGCTTTGCTACCTTAGGGTCCGCGAAATACCGCTGCAGACGAGGAGTGATCAGAAAGTACCACACCGATTTTCGAGGAGCTTTCTTCCTCTTCTTGTATCGAGTGACGCCGCACACTGGACATATGGTAGACTCCGCGTTCTCGTCCCGATAAATGATACAATTGTTCATGCACACATGATATTTCATGTGCGGTAAATCCAGAGGACACACGATTTTCTTCGCCTCCTCGAAACTGGTCGGGCACTTGTTCCCCTTGGGAAGACGTTCGTGCCAGAATGACATGTTCTCGTCGAAGCATGCGTCGGTCATTTTGTGTTTTACCTTCATCTCCAGAGCCATGAGCGTTACTTTCAGGCGGGTATCCTCGGGCCTGCATCCTTCATACAATGGAGTAACCGCGTCTATCTCAAGTTGATCCAGCTTGGCTTTCTCTCGGGCGGCAGCTCTTGCGTTATCCGTCTGCTTGAGAAGCAGCTCTTGAATATGAGGGTCCCGCACCCAGCCTCCATCGTCGTCTGCTCCGGCATCTTCATCTTCATGATCATGCCCTTCGTCTTGATCTTCCTCATCATCATGTACGACATCTTCTACATGATGACTGTGTACAGCATCACCGTCGTGATCATGTCCTGGGGATTCTTCGTCTTCTCGCCCGCCCTCGCCGTGGTGGTACTTGTCTTATTGCCCTTCCTCATTTCTTGCCCGGCCCCCATGGACGACTTCATAGTCATCTTCATCACCTTGCCACCGATAGCCATCCATGAAACCACGCAAGAGCAGGTGGTCCCGCACCTGCCCGGAATCCGGGTCCGCAATAAGGCTCTTCAGCTTGCATCTTCGACACGGACATCTTATCTCCGTCTCGTTCTTTTGAAGCATCTCGGCCTTCGCGGAGCTCAAAAACCTATTCATGATGCCTTCAGTCATCGTGCGGACCATGGTCGCCTGCGGGGTAGAGCAAAACGATATTTTAGAACCAAGAAAAAATTTGGCATGACCTTCCCTAAAAATAGGACCAAAAAGAATGCATAGTGCCAAAATTCTCGCCGAAACGGAAATGAATCAAAACATTCTGGCAAAATATTGGCAACTATCGCATTTCAAATACCGGTACCTTCAAACACAAACATATATGCAACACCACAAACACATGCAACACCACAAACATACATAGATCGAGCTAGGCCACAAAAAGTGCATGTGCACGTTGTTGGAGCGAGCTAGGGAGAAAAAAAGTAGATCTACATCATGAAGATAGCTTTCCCCTTACTTACCTATCAAAAAAGGTAATTTCACCACTTAATTTTGATGAATCTATGTTGGAAATGAGGCGAGGAGGAGGAGGCAGCCGAAAGCTTGGAGAAGGAGGTGGAGGGAATGAAGTGGGGAAAGTGAGTGGGTAGGTGTGGGGCTGTCCAAAATATCTTGTTGGGGTCCCAGGTTACTAATGGCGCACCACCAGCAAATGCGCCATTAGTAACCCTGGTTACTAATGGCGCACCTGCAGGTGGTGCGGCATTAGTAGTTTTCCAAAAAAGTAAAAAAAAATATATATATATATATATACTAATGGCGCACCGGGTAATAGTGCGCCATTACTAGTTTAAACTAGTAATGGCGCACTGTGAAACAGTGCGCCATTAGTAGTTTTGCAAAAAAAAGAATAATTTTTTTACAGTAATGGCGCACTGTCTGCCTGGTCCGCCATTACTAGTTAGAACTAGTAATGGCGCACTTCGACCTGATGCGCCATTAGTTTGTATGGAAAAATGGAAAAAAAATTAATACTAGTGGCGCACCCTGTTTCTGGTGTGCCATTAGTGTCTTCCACACTAATGGCGCATCACCAACCGGTGCGCCGTCAGTATATAGTAGTGGCGCACTGCTTCCATGGTGCGCCATTAGTATCAATCTTATCTATAGCCCTTTTCCTAGTAGTGTAAACCTTGTAAAATAAGAGAGAATAGGCATAAGTATTGTGACATAATGTGTAATAATAGCCCATAATGCAATAAATATCGATATAAAAGCATGATGCAAAATGGACGTATCAACTCCCCCAAGCTTAGACCTCGCTTGTCCTCAAGGGAAAGCCGAAATCGAAAAATATGTCCACATGTTTGGAGACAGAGGTGTCGATAACATAAAATACGAACATGAGGGCATCATGATCATTCTTAGAGCAGCAACATATATATATATATATTGTCGTATGATCTCTTATGCTAAAGTAACAATTCAATCACAATTTCAACTATGAATCATAAACTTCGTTGAGAACCAACAAGCTCTAATCTCAGTCATTGAGGCAATTGCAATTTATCATAACATAGGAAAGAGTCAATATAAGAGCTTTTCAACAAGTCCACATACTCAATTTATCACAATTGCTAACACTCACGCAATATTTATGGGTATGGAGGTTTAATCAGATAAAGATAGGGGCTTATAGTTTTGCCTCCCAACGATTTACCTCAAGCGTAATGTCAACAATAATAGTTCATGAAAACTCACATCCAATTAGCTATATATATCAGGATCTTTCCTACATATTGTGCTTGCCAAAGGATAAAATGTAAAAAGGAAAGGTGAATATCACCATGACTCTTTGCATGAAGTATAAGACAAGAATAAAAGATAGGCCCTTCGCAGAGGGAAGCAGAGGTTGTCATGCGCTTTTATGGTTGGATGCATGAAATGTTAATGCAAAAGAACGTCACTTTATATTGCCACTTGTGATATGGACCTTTATTATGCAGTCCGTCACTTTTATTTCATCCATATCACAAGATCGTGTAAAGCTTATTTTCTCCACATTAATAAGTCATACATATTTAGAGAGCAATTTTTATTGCTTGCACCGATGACAACTTACTTTATGGATCTTACTCAATCCATAGGTAGATATGGTGGACTCTCATGGCAAAACTGGGTTTAGCGATATTTGGAAGCACAAGTAGTATCTCTACTTGGTGCAAGCAAATTGGCTAGCATGAGAGGGAAAGGCAAGCTCAACATGTTGGATGATCCATGACAATATAATTTATCTCAGATGTAAGAAAACATAACCCATTACGTTGTCTTCCTTGTCCAATGTCAACTCTTTAGCATATCATACTTTAATGAGTGCTCACAATTATAAAAGATGACCAAGATAGTATATTTATATGCGAAAACCTCTCTTTGTTTATTACTTCCTATTAATTGCAACTATGACCAAAACTATGTTTGTCAACTCTCAACAACTTTTATTCATCATACTCTTTATATGTGAGCTCATTACTCTCCATAAGATCCATATGATCTCTTTATTTCTTTTTATTTCTTCTCTTTTATTTTATTCCCTCAAGATCATAGCAAGATAATCAAGCCCTTGACTCAACACTAATCTTTATTATATATAGCTCACGGACTCGATTACATAGAAGGAATATAAAGCTAAACTTACAACTAGATCATACTAAAACTTTATTCTACTAGATCAAGATATTATCAAAAGGATCGAACTAAGAAAAACGGTAAAGATAAAAGTGATGGTGATACGATACCGGGGCACTCCCCCAAGCTTGGCAGTTGCCAAGGGGAGTGCCCATACCCGATGCTTAGTTCTTCTTTGTTCGTGAAGAAGATGATGGTTTTGTTGATGGCGTAGGCTTCTTCCTTAATTTGCGCTTGAGGAAAGAATTTTGATCCCTTAGGTCATCGATCTCCTGCTCAAGGCTTAATATCTTCTTGCATAATTCCTGTTTGTTTTCCTGCAGGAGGCGAAAAGGGATAAACTCGATTTTAGGTTTCTTTGCTCTATGAGGGAGGCTTGACTTTTTGAACTCCACATGCATGTCCCCAGGTTGAGGTAATGGGACTTCATCTTCATCTGATCTTGTCTCCTCCTTTCCGTTGGGTTCATAGTCCTCTTCTTCTTCCGTAGTCCAACCGCAATGCTCCACGTCCCCATAGACCTTAGGATCTGCAAGGTAATCAGCCACATAGCTTTCTCCTTCCGAATCCTGGGACGACATATTGCTCTAATCTGTAGCAGGAAAAACTCGAAACAAAGACATGGGATATTTGCATGATACGGTGGTCAAAACCTTCGGGAGATTATATAATGAATTCTTACCGACCAAAAGAAGTATCGTGCAAGAAAACGGAGTTCGAAGAGAACACGAGGTTCCCACGAGGCAGGGGGACGCGCCCAGGGTGGTAGGGCGCGCCCTCCACCCTTGTGGAAGCCTCGTGTCCTTTTCAGTCTGCTTCTTATTTTTCCTATTTTCTTAAATATTCCAAAACAGAGAAAAATTGCCATTAGAACTGTTTTGGAGTCGGTTTACTTACCGTACCACGTACCTATTCCTTTTCGGAGTCTAAAACGTTCCGGAAAGTGTCCCTTATGTATTCCTCTAGGGTTACGGTTTCAATAATATTAGTTTCAACATTTATGGGATTACCTGAGATATAGTGTTTGATTCTTTGACCGTTCACCACCCTCGGATTTGTGCCTTCGAAGTTGTTGATTTTTATGTCACCGGAATGATAGACCTCCTCGATAACGCAAGGACCTTCCCATTTAGAGAGAAGTTTGCCTGCAAAAAATCTTAAACGAGAGTTGTATAGCAACATATAATCACCTACATTAAACTCATGCTTTTGTATCCTTTTATCATGCCATCTTTTAACTTTTTCTTTAAACAGCTTGCCATTTTCATAAGCCTGGGTTCTGCATTCATCAAGTGAGCTAATGTCAAAAAGCCTCTTCTCACCGGAAAGTTTAAAATCATAATTGAGCTCTTTAATGGCCCAATATGCCTTATGTTCAAATTCGAGAGGTAAGTGACATGCTTTACCATAAACCATTTTATACGGAGACATACCCATAGGATTTTTATATGCAGTTCTATAAGCCCATAATGGATCATCAAGTTTCTTGGACCAATTCTTTCTAGATATATTAACAGTCTTTTGCAAAATTAATTTAAGCTCTCTACTTAGCAAGCATTTTACGAAAGGCACCATGAATAAAATGTGAACCACCATCAGTCATTAAATATCTAGGGACTCCAAACCTCGGAAAAATAACTTCTTTAAGCATCTTAATAGCCGTGTTATGATCAGCACTACTAGTTGGAATAGCTTCTACCCACTTAGTAACGTAATCAACAACAACTAAAATATGTGTATACCCATTAGAGGAAGGAAATGGTCCCATATAATCAAAGCCCCAAACATCAAATGGTTCAATAACAAGTGAATAATTCATAGGCATTTCTTGACGTCTACTAATATTACCAATTCTTTGACATTCATCACAAGATAAGACAAACTTACGGGCAACCTTGAAGAGAGTAGGCCAATAAAAATCGGATTGCAATACCATATGTGCAGTTCTATCTCCAACATGGTTTCCTCCATAAGCTTCGAAGTGACACTTACGTAAGATCTGTTCCTATTCATGCTCAGGTACACAACATCTAATAATGCCATCTACTCCTTCTTTATAAAGATGTTGGCCATTCCAGAAGTAATGTCTTAAATCATAGAAGAACTTTTTCTTTTGCTGGTATGTGAAACTAGGTGGTATGAATTTAGCAACAATGTAATTAGCATAATCAGCATACCATGGAGCAGTACGAGAAGCATTTATGACAGCTAATTGTTCATCAGGAAAGCTATCATCAATAGGTAGTGGGTCATCAAGAACATTCTCTAACCTAGACAAGTTGTCTGCAACGGGATTCTCAGCTCCCTTTCTATCAATAATATGCTAATCAAATTCTTGTAGAAGGAGAACCCATCTAATAAGTCTAGGTTTAGCATCTTTCTTTTCCATAAGATATTTAATAGCAGCATGATTAGTGTGAATAGTTACTTTAGAATCAACAATATAAAGTCTGAACTTATCACAAGCAAATACAAGTGCTAAAAATTATTTTTCAGTAGTAGCATAATTTCTTTGAGCATTGTCTAGAGTTTTACTAGCATATTGAACACCATTTAACTTTTTATCAACTCTTTGTCCTAGAACAACACCTACAGCATAATCACTAGCATAACACATGATTTCAAAGGGTAAATTCCAATCAGGTGGCTGAACAATAGGTGCAGAAATCAAAGCTTTCTTAAGTATTTCAAATGCTTCTACACAATCATCATCAAAGACAAAAGGAATATCTTTTTGTAATAGGTTAGTCAGAGGACGGGAAATTTTTTAGAAGGCCTTAATGAACCTCCTATAAAAACCGGCATGACCAAGGAAACTTCTTATAACTTTGATGTCCTTGGGACACTGCATCTTTTCAATAGCATCAACTTTAGCTTTGTCAACTTCAATACCTCTTTCAGAAATTTTATGCCCTAAGACAATACCTTCATTAACCATAAAGTGGCACCCTCCCAATTCAGGACAAGGTTAGTTTCTACACATCTCTGCAAAACTCGGTCAAGGTTGCTCAAGAAATCATCAAAAGAGGATCCATAAACAGAGAAATCATCCATGAAACTACACAAATCTTTTCACAAAAGTCAGAGAATATAGCCATCATGCATCTTTTGAAAGGTAGCAGGTGCATTACATAAACCAAAAGGCATACGTCTATAAGCAAAGGTACCGAAGGGGCAAGTAAAAGTAGTCTTTTCTTGATCGTCAGCTGACACAGGTATTTGAGAGAAACCAGAGTAACCATCTAGAAAGAAAAAATGTGTATGTTTGGATAATCTTTCTAGCATTTGATCAATGAAAGGCAAAGGGTAATGATATTTTTAGTAGCTTTATTTAATTTGCAGAAATCAATCACCACCCTATAACCTGTAATATTTCTTTGCGGAATCAATTCATCTTTATCATTAGGAATGACAGTAATACCTCCCTTCTTAGGGACACAATGGACAGGGCTTACCCACTGACTATCAGCAAAGGGATAAATTATACCTGCTTCAAGGAGCTTTAATATTTCCTTTCTTACCACTTCTTTCATCTTAGGATTTAGCCGTCGTTGGTGATCAATAATTGGTTTGGCGTCTTTCTCCAAATTTATTTTGTGTTGACATAGAGTGGGACTAATGCCCTTAAGATCATCAAGAGTATATCCAATAGCAGCACAGTGCTTCTTCAGAGTTTTCAATAATCTCTCTTCTTCATGCTCTGAAAGGTTAGCACTAATAATAACAGGATATATCTTCTTTTCATCAAGATAAGCATATTTAAGAGTATCAGGCAATGGTTTAAGCTCAAACACGGGATCACCCTTGGGTGGAGGAGGATCCCCTAGGATTTCAACAGGCAAGTTGTGTTTCAGAATAGGTCCCTGTTTAAAGGATACTTCATCTATTTCCCTTCTTTCATTCATGAACATATCTTTTTCATGGTCTAGCAAATATTGTTCTAAAGGATCAGTAGGAGGCACGGCAATAGAAGAAAGACCAATAATTTCATCTTTACTAGGCAATTCTTTGTCATGGGGTTGTCTACGAAATTTAGCAAAATTAAACTCATGATACATATCCCCTAAACCAACAGAAACAATATCCTTATTGTAGTCTATCTTAGCATTAACAGTATTCAAGAAGGGTCTACCAAATATAATGGGACAAAAGTCATCTTTTGGGGAACCGAGAACAAGAAAATCAGAAGGGTATTTAACTTTCCCACACAAGACTTCAACATCTCTAGAAATCCCAACTGGTGAAATAGTATCTCTATTAGCAAGCTTAATTGTAACATCAATCTCTTCTATCTCAGCAGGTGCAATATCATGCATAATTTGTTGGTATAAGGAATGAGGTATTGCACTTGCACTAGCACCCATATCACATAAGCCATGATAACAATGATCTCCTATTTTAACAAAAATAACAGGCATGCCTACAACAGGTCTATGTTTATTTTTAGCATCAGGTCTACCAATTCTAGCAGCTTCATTGCAGAAGTAAATAAGATGCCCATCAATATTATCGGCCAAGAGATCTTTAACCATAGAAATACTAGGTTCAACTTTAATTTGCTCAGGGGTTTTGGGTGTCTTAATATTACTTTTGTTAACCACAGTTGAAACTTTAGCATGATCCTTTATTTTAACAGGGAAAGGTGGTTTCTCAATATAAGTAGCAGGAACAACGGGATCATTATAAGTGATAGTTTTTTATTCAACTTTAATAGGTGCAACTACTTTTACTTCAATGGGAGGATTATATTTAAACCACTTCTCCTTAGGGAGATCAACGTGAGTAGCAAAGGATTCACAGAAAGAAGCTACTATCTCAGAGTCAAGTCCATATTTAGTGCTAAATTCACGGAAAGCATCGGTATCCATAAAAGATTTAACACAATCAAACTTAGGTGTTATACCTGACTCCTTATCTTCATAGAGGTCCCAATCTTCAGAGTTGCTTTTAATTCTTTCCAGTAAATCCCATTTGAATTCAATAGTCTTCATCATAAAAGATCCAGTATAAGAAGTATCGAGCATGGAGCGATTAATGAGAGAAATTCGAGCATAAATTTTTTGAATAATCATTTCTCTTGAGAGCTCATGATTGGGGCTTGAATATAACATTGACTTAAGCCTCCCCCAAGCTTGAGCGATGCTTTCTCCTTCGCGAGGCCAAAAATTATATATATAATTACGATCACGATGAACAAGATGCATAGGATAAAACTTCTGATGAAATTCCAATTTTTATCACTTGTAGTCCCATGATCCCATATCATCACATAGCCTATACCATGTCAATGCTCTCCCTTCAAAGATAAAGGGAAGGCCTTCTTCTTTATAACATCATCACGCATACCTACAAGCTTAAATAATCCACAAACTTCATCCACATAGATTAAGTGTAAATCGGGATGTAATGTTCCATCTCCTGCAAAAGGGTTAGCTAGCAGTTTCTCTATCATACCCGAAGGAATTTCAAAGTAAACATTTTCAGTAGGTTTAGTAGGTTGAGGAGCAACTCTTTGCTCTACTGGTCGGGGTGAAGATACCCCAAACAAGCCCCTCAAAGGATTATGTTCCATAGTAAGAAGTGACAGTAAATTTTAGCACACTATATAAATTTTTCCTTACCAAATTCCACATACCAAAGGTGCTTCACTCCCCGGCAACGGCGTCAGAGAAGAGTCTTGATGACCCATAAGTGTAGGGTATCTATTGTAGCCTTTTCGATAAGTAAGAGTGTCAAACCCAACGAGGAGCAGAAGGAAATGATAAGCAGTTTTCAGTAAGGTATTCTCTGCAAGCACTGAAATTATCGGTAACAGATAGTTCTGTGATAAGGTAATACGTAACGAGTAGCAAGTAATAAAAGTAAATAAGGTTCAGCAAGGTGGCCCAATCCTTTTTGTAGCAATGGACAAAGCCTGGACAAACTCTTATATGAAGGAAAGCGCTCCCGAGGACACATGGGAATTATCGTCAAGCTAGTTTTCATCACGTTCATATGATTTGCGTTCGGTACTTTGATAATTTGATATGTGGGTGGACCGGTGCTTGGGTACTGTCCTTACTTGGACAAGCAACCCACTTATGATTAACCCCCATTGCAAGCATCCGCAACTACAATAGAAGTATTAAGGTAAACCTAACCATAGCATGAAACTTATGGATCCAAATCAGCCCCTTACAAAGCAACACATAAACTAGGGTTTGAGCTTCTGTCACTCTAGCAACCCATCATCTACTTATTACTTCCCAATGCCTGCCTCGAGGCCCAAACCATCGTGAAGTGTCATGTAGTCAACGTTCACATGACACAACTAGAGGGATGACAACATACATCTCATCAAAATATCGAATGAATACCAAATTCACATGACTACTTATAGCAAGACTTCTCCCATGTCCTCAGGAACAAACGTAACTACTCAAAAAGCATATTCATGTTCATAATCAGAGGGGTATTAATATGCATAATGGATCTGAACATATGATCTTCCACCAAGTAAACCAACTAGCATCAACTACAAGTAGTAATCAACACTACTTGCAACCCATAGGTACCAATCTGAGGTTTGGATGCAAACACTGGATACAAGAGATGAACTAGGGTTTGAGATGAGATGGTGCTGGTGAAGATGTTGATGGAGATTGACCCCCTCCCGATGAGAGGATCATTGGTGATGACGATGGTGATGATTTCCCCCTCCCGGAGGGAAGTTTCCCCGACAGAATAGCTCTGCTGGAGCCCTAGATCGGTTCCACCTTGTGACGGCGGAGTTTCTTCCCCAAAGCTTGCTTACTATTTTTTCTCGGACGAAGACCTCATATAGCAGAAGATGGGCATCAGAGGGCCACCATGGGGCCCACCAGACAGGGGGCGCGCCCAGGGGGTAGGGCGTGCCCCCACCCGTGTGGCCAGGGTGTGGGCCCCCTCTGGAACTTTCTTCACTCAGTATTTTTTATATATTATGGAAATAACTTTCGTGAAGTTTTAGGACTTTTGGAGCTGTGCAGAATAGGTCTCTAGTATTTGCTCATTTTCCAACCCAGAATCCCAGCTGCCGGCATTCTCCCTCTTCATGTAAACCTTGTAAAATAAGAGAGAATAGGCATAAGTATTGTGACATAATGTGTAATAACAGCCCATAATGCAATAAATATCGATATAAAAGCATGATGCATAATGGACGTATCAAAAGCGGCCCCCTCGATTTGGAGGACCAAAATTCAATCTTGAGGCGATGATGAATCAGCCTTGCCCAAAGCATGGTACGCGGGAAAAGCCGGCCACTCACCTCTGGAAGGATTGCTTTATTATGAGGGAGTATAGGAATTCCATTTTTTTCCAGAATAATAATGGGCCGGACAGCAGCTCAGGATCCGGCTCTCACGGTCCTGGTTATGGTGGTGGCAGTTCTAATTCCGGTTTCCAGGGCCAAGGCAATCAAGGTGGTTGTAATCAACAATCTGGTCAAGGGAATCAGTAGCAGAAGTCTGGTTACCAGAGTAACCCAAAGTAGTTGAATGGTGGATAGTACCAAGTTTTCACCACAAGTTTATGCAAGCCGGATCAGAAGCTCCATAAAAGGGCAGTGAACGTAGTTGAGCCGACGATTCCCGTTACTTGCGATGGTTTGAACACCCTATTCTCTGGAGTCGTGAGGATCACCCGCTCCGGGTTGATAATCCGGGTCATTTGGCGCTGGTGGTGGCACCTCAGGTCGGAGGGTACAGATTCACTAAGGTACTCATGGGTGGAGGGAGCAGCATCAATATTCTGTATTATGAAACCTTTCGTCGCATGAGCTTGACTGACAAAGATCTTAAGCCATCAAACACTATTTTTCACGGTGTGGTGCCTGGTAAGTCGGCGTATCCAGTGGGCAAAATATCTTTGCAAGTTGCCTTTGGAGATGATCATTATTCCAGATCTAAGACATTGACTTTTGAGGTGGTTAAAATGAAAAGCCCTTATCATGCTATGTTTGGGCGGTCGGCTTATGCTAAGTTCATGGCAAGGCCTTGTTATGTTTATTTGCAGCTTAAGATGCCAAGTCACAAGGGCACTGATACGTCTCCGTCGTATCTATTATTTTTGATTGTTCCATGCCAATATTATAAACTTTCATATACTTTTGGAAACTTTTTATAATATTTTTGGGACTAACATATTGATCCAGTGCCCAGTGCCAGTTCCTGTTTGTTGCATGTTTTTTGTTTCGCAATAAATCCATATCAAACGGAGTCCAAACGGGGTAAAAACTGACAGAGATTTTTTGGAATATATGTGATTTTTGGGAAGAAAAATCAACGCGAGACGATGCCCGAGGGGGCCACGAGGCAGGGGGGCGCGCCCCAGGGGGTCAGGCACGCCCTAGGTCCTCGTGGCCACCCCGTAAGGCGGTTGATGCCCTTCTTTCTCCGCAAGAAAGCTAATACCCATATAGAGATCGTGTTAAAATTTCATCCCAATCGGAGTTACGGATCTCCGAGAATTTAAGAAACGGTGAAAGGGAAGAATCTGAGGACGCAGAAACAGAGAGCGACAGAGAGACAAATCCAATCTCGGAGGGGCTCTCGCCCCTCCCATGCCATGGAAGCCAAGGACCAGAGGGGAAACCCTTCTCCCATCTAGGGATGAGGTCAAGGAAGAAGGATACGAAGGGGCCCCCTCTCCCCTTCTCGTCCGGTGGCGCCGGAACGCTGCCATGGCCATCATCATCACCGCAATCTTCACCAACAACTATATAGTAAAAAAAATCTTCACCAACAACTTCACCGCCATCATCACCAACTCTTCCGCCCTCTATGCAGCGGTGTAACCTCTCTCTTACCCGCTGTAATCTCTAGTTAAACATGGTGCTCAACGCTATATATTATTTCCCAATGATGTATGGCTATCCTATGATGGTTGAGTAGATTCGTTTTGTCCTATCGGCTATTTGATGATCAAGATTGGTTTAACTTGCATGTTTTATTATTGGTGCTGTCCTATGGTGCTCTCCCTGTCGCGCAAGCGTGAGGGATCCCTGCTGTATTGTGTTGCAATACGTTCATGAGTCGCTTATAGTGGGTTGCGTGAGTGACTGAAACACAAACCCGAGTAAGGGGGTTGTTGCGTATGGGATAAAGAGGACTTGATGCTTTAATGCTATGGTTGGGTTTTACCTTAATGATCTTTAGTAGTTGTGGATGCTTGCTAGAGTTCCAATCATAAGAGCATATGATCCAAGTAGATAAAGTATGTTAGCTTATGCCTCTCCCTCATATAAAATTGCAATAATGATTACCGATCTAGTTATCGATTGCCTAGGGACAAATAACTTTCTCGTAACAACAAGCTCTCTACTAAACCTAACTTAGTTGTGTCTTTATCTAAACAGCCCCTACTTTTTATTTACATAATCTTTATTATCTTGCAAACCTATCCAACAACACCTACAAAGTACTTCTAGTTTCATACTTGTTCTAGGTAAAGCGAACGTCAAGCGTGCGTAGAGTTGTATCGGTGGTCGATAGAACTTGTGGGAATATTTGTTCTACCTTTAGCTCCTCGTTGGGTTCGACACTCTTACTTATCGAAAGAGGCTAAAATTGATCCCCTATACTTGTGGGTTATCAAGACCTTTTTCTGGCGCCGTTGCCGGGGAGTCATAGCGTGGGGTGAATATTCTCGTGTGTGCTTGTTTGCTTTATCACTAAGTAATTTTTATTTGCTGTTCTTAGTTGTTTTCTATCTTTAGTTATGGGTAGGAAACGCAAAATACCAAAAAAATTAGTTGTACCTACTGAACCAATGGTTGAAGAACCACTTAAAATCTATCACACTCCTGAAGCTTATTACTTGGATCATCTTCGATCCCTATGTGCTCGTGCTGAAACCCCAACTAGCTTAGTTGAGGGAAAATCTTTAGATGAGCATGCTTGTTATGTGTGACACCATATATCTAAAAAAGGGAAACTTTTACTGGGACAAATTCATCGTTTGCAATGCTATTCTCGGAATTTATGTGAAATATATGATTTTACTTGTTGTTCTGAAAACCCTAAGAAACACCTTCCCTATCAATGTGAGTTTAGTGATAATGGAATCGTATCTTCGTATTCTATGGGTGTTTATAATTACTATGATGTTCAACAAATTGAAGAATTTGTTTCTTTTAAGGGTGCTTACGAAATTGCTTCTTTGATTGAAAAGTATGATGCTACTCTTTACAAATCTGAAAATTTTGCCATACTTAAATATTGCTATGATAATTATGATTCTAATGCCTATGTTGAACCATATATTGAGGACTACTCCGCTGTCCAAGATGAGACTAATATTTTGCAGGAGTCTATGGAAGAAGAAATTGATGAAACTGTGATCTCATTGGATGAAAAAGATGAGGAGGAGAGCGAAGAACAAAAGGAGGAAGAGCGGATTAGCTACCCGTGCCCACCTTATAATGAGAGTAACTCTTCAACTCATACATTGTTTAATTTCCCTTCGTGCTTACCGAAGGATGATTGCTATGATGATTGTTATGATCCCGTTGATTCTCTTGAAATATCCCTTTTTGATGATGCTTGCTATGCTTGTGGCCAAGATGCCAATATAAATTATGCTCATGGAGATGAACTTGCTATAGTTCCTTATGTTAAACATGAAATTGTTGCTATTGCACCCACACATGATATTCCTATTATCTTTTTGAATTCTCCAAACTACACTATATCGGAGAAGTTTGTGCTTATTAAGGATTATATTGATGGGTTGCCTTTTACTACTACACATGATGATTTTGATGAGTATAATATGCATGTGCTTGCTGCTCCTACTTGCAATTATTATGAGAGAGGAACTATATCTCCACCTCTCTATGTTTCCAACATGATAAAATTGCAAGAAACTGTTTATACTATGCATTGACCTTTACTATGTGTGCATGAATTGTTCTTTTATGACATGCCGATGCATAGGAAGAGAGTTAGACTTAGTTGTTGCATGATATATGTTACTTTGTGCTCACTAATAAATTACAAATCATTTTTAATTAAAATTGGCTTTGATATACCTTGGGATCCGGGTGGATTCATTACTTGAGCACTATATGCCTAGCTTAATGGCTTTAAAGTAAGCGCTGCTAGGGATACAACCCGGAAGTTTTAGAGAGTCATTTATTTCTTCTGTGTGCTTTTATATAGTTTAAAAACAAATAAATAAAGAGGGGAACCCAAAACTTTTCAAAAAGAAAAGTGAAAGTGAGATAGACGAGCATTGTGAAAATGGGGGACGTCCTTGAACGTTGTTCATGCCCATGGAAACTTTGTGAATCTTAACTACAGAAACTTTTCAGCAAAAATAATTATCCCCTTGTACAATTCCATTTTATTATAAAAATAATGTGCCAAGGTTTGCCTTTAGGATGTTTTAGATGCTTGTTGGTTTGTACGGTGTAGGACAGAAACTTTGGCTGTAGCGCGCGATTTTAGATGTTTTACTGGAATGTCAAATGGTTCTGTTCTTTTCGCACTGTATTTCTATACAAATTTTTTATTTTTCCTAATTTTGGTAGAATTTTTGGAGTCCCGGAGGTATGGTGAATGTTCAGATTATTACAGACTGTTCTGTTTTAGAAAGATTTTGTTTTTGATGCATAATTTGCTTGTTTTGATGAAACTATCGATTTAAATCAGTGGATTAAGCCATGAAAAAATATATTATAGTAGATAAAATGCTAAAACAAAATATTAATTGGTTTTCAACAGTACTTAGAGTAGTGATTTTCTTTATTATACTAACGGATCTTACCGAGTTTTCTGTTGAAGTTCTGTGTGGATGAAGTGTTCGATGATCGAGAAGGTCTCCATGTGAGAAGAAGGAAGAGATTCAAGAGCTCAAGCTTGGGGATGCCCGAGGCACCCCAAGTAAATATTCAAGGAGACTCAAGCGTCTAAGCTTGGGGATGCCCCGGAAGGCATCCCATCTTTCTTCAACAAATATCGGTATGTTTTCGGATTCGTTTCGTTCATGCGATATGTGCAATCTTGGAGCGTCTTTTGCATTTAGTTTTAAATTTTATTTTATGCACCATGCTGGTATGAGATAGTCCTTGGTTGATTTATAGAATGCTCATTGTACTTCACTTATATTTTTTGAGTATGGCTTTATAGCATGCTTCATGTGCTTCACTTATATCATTTGAAGTTTGGATTGCCTGTTTCTCTCCGCATAGAAAACCACCATTTGTAGAATGCTCTTTTGCTTCACTTATATTTGTTAGAGCATGGGCATATCTTTTGTAGAAAGAATTAAAGTCTCTTGCTTCACTTATATCTATTTAAAGAGTTGACAGGAATTGGTCATTCACATGGTTAGTCACAAAATCCTACATAAAACTTGTAGATCACTGAATATGATATGTTTGATTCCTTGCAATAGTTTTGTGATATAAAGATGGTGATATTAGAGTCATGCTAGTGGGTAGTTGTGGATTGTAGAAATACTTGTGTTGAGGTTTGTGATTCCCGTAGCATGCACCTATGGTGAACCATTATGTAACGAAGTCGGAGCATGAGGTATTTATTGATTGTCTTCCTTATGAGTGGCGGTTGGGGACGAGTGATGGTCTTTTCCTACCAATCTATCCCCCTAGGAGCATGCACGTAGTACTTTGTTTTGATGACTAATAGATTTTTGCAATAAGTATGTGAGTTCTTTATGACTAATGTTGAGTCCATGGATTATACGCACTCTCACCCTTCCACCATTGCTAGCCTCTCTAGTACCATGCAACTTCCGCCAGTAGCATAAACCCACCATATACCTTCCTCAAAACATCCACCATACCTACCTATCATGGTATTTCCATAGCCATTCCAAGATATATTTCCATGCAACTTCCATCATCATCATATACATGACTTGAGCATTCATTGTCATATTGCTTTGCATGATCGTAAGATAGCTAGCATGATGTTTTCATGTCTTGTCCGTTTTTTGATGTCATTGCTACGCTAGATCATTGCACATCCCGGTACACCGCCGGAGGCATTCATATAGAGTCATATCTTTGTTCTAGTATCGAGTTGTAATATTGAGTTGTAAGTAAATAAAAGTGTGATGATCATCATTATTAGAGCATTGCCCCAGTGAGGAAAGGATGATGGAGACTATGATTCCCCCACAAGTCGGGATGAGACTCCGGACGAAAAAAAGAGAAATGCCAAAAAAAGAGAAGGCCCCAAAAAAATTAAAAATAAATAAAAATGAGAGAAAAAGAGAGAAGGGGCAGTGTTACTATCCTTTTACCACACTTGTGCTTCAAAGTAGCACCATGTTCTTCATATAGAGAGTCTCTTGAGTAATCACTTTCATATACTAGTGGGAATTTTCATTATAGAACTTGGATTGTATATTCCGATGATGGGCTTCCTCAAATGCCCGAGGTCTTCATGAGCAAGCAATTTGTATGCACACCCACTTAGTTTCCAGTCTGAGCTTTCATACACTTATAGCTCTTAGTGCATCTGTTGCATGGCAATCCCTACTCACTCACATTGATATCTATTGATGGGCATCTCTATAGCCCGTTGATACGCCTAGTTGATATGAGACTATCTTCTCCTTTTTGTCTTCTCCACAACCACCATTCTATTCCACCTATAGTGCTATGTCTATGGCTCATGCTCATGTATTGCATGAAAGTTGAAAAGGTTTGAGAACATCAAAAGTATGAAAAAATTGCTTGGCTTGTCATCGGGGTTGTGCATGATGTGAATATTTTGTGTGGTGAAGATGGAGCATAGCCAGACTATATGATTTTGTAGGGATAACTTTCTTTGGCCATGTTATTTTGAAAAGACATAATTGCTTAATTAGTAGGCCTAAAGTATTATAGTTTTTATGTCAAATGATAGACTATTGCTTTGAATCACTCGTACCTTAATATTCATGCCATGATTAGATATGTGATCAAGATTATGCTAGGTAGCATTCCACATCAAAAATTATCTTTTTTATCATTTACGTACTCGAGGTCGAGCAGGAATTAAGCTTGGGGATGCTGATACGTCTCCGTCGTATCTATAATTTTTGATTGTTCCATGCCAATATTATAAACTTTCATATACTTTTGGCAACTTTTTATAATATTTTTGGGACTAACATATTGATCCAGTGCCCAGTGCCAGTTCCTGTTTGTTGCATGTTTTTTGTTTCGCAGTAAATTCATATCAAACGGAGTCCAAACGGGATAAAAACTGATGGAGATTTTTTTGGAATATATGTGATTTTTGGGAAGAAAAATCAACGCGAGACGATGCCCGAGGGGTCCACGAGGCAGGGGGCGCGCCCTAGGGGGTCAGGCGTGCCCTGGACCCTCGTGGCCACCCCGTAAGGCGGTTGATGCCCTTCTTTCGGTGCAAGAAATCTAATATCCAGATAGAGATGGTTTTAAAATTTCAGCCCTATCGGAGTTACGGATCTTCGGGAATTTAAGAAACGGTGAAAGGGCAAAATCTGAGGACGCAGAAACAGAGAGAGACAGAGAGACATATCTAATCTCGGAGGGGCTCGTGCCCCTCCCATGCCATGGAGGCCAAGGACCAGAGGGGAAACCCTTCTCCCATCTAGGGAGGAGGTCAAGGAAGAAGAAGACGAAGGGGCCCCCTCTCCCCTTCCCTTCCGGTGGCGCCGGAACGCTACCGTGGCCATCATCATCACCGCAATCTTCACCAATAACTTCACCGTCGTCATCACCAACTCTTCCCCCCTCTATGCTGCGGTGTAACCTCTCTCTTACCCTCTGTAATCTCTTCTTAAACATGGTGCTCAATGCTATATATTATTTCCCAATGATGTATGGCTATCCTATGATGTTTGAGTAGATTCGTTTTGTCCTATGGGCTATTTGATGATCAAGATTAGTTTGAGTTGCATGTTTTATTATTGGTGCTGTCCTATGGTGCTCTCTGTGTCGCGCAAGCGTGAGGGATCCCCGCTGCAGGGTGTTGCAATACGTTCATGATTCGCTTATAGTGGGTTGCGTGAGTGACTGAAACACAAACCCGAGTAAGGGGTTGTTCCGTATGGGATAAAGAGGACTTGAAGCTTTAATGCTATGGTTGGGTTTTACCTTAATGATTTTTAGTAGTTGCGGATGCTTGCTAGAGTTGCAATCATAAGTGCATATGATCCAAGTAGATAAAGTATGTTAGCTTATGCCTCTCCCTCATATAAAATTGCAATAATGGTTACCGGTCTAGTTATCGATTGCCTAGGGACAAATAACTTTCTCGTAACAACAAGCTCTCTACTAAACCTAACTTAGTTGTGTCTTTATCTAAATAGCCCCTACTTTTTATTTACATAATATTTATTATCTTGCAAACCTATCCAACAACACGTACAAAGTACTTCTAGTTTCATACTTGTTCTAGGTAAAGCGAACATCAAGCGTGCGTAGAGTTGTATAGATGGTCGATAGAACTTGAGGGAATATTTGTTCTGCCTTTAGCTCCTCGTTGGTTTCGACACTCTTACTTATCGAAAGAGGCTACAATTGATCCCCTATACCGGTGGGTTATCAGGCACCATCACAGTGCATGGAAGCCGGAAGATAGCCTTGGAGTGTGAGGAAGGCGATGCTGCTTATGCTGAGTTTGTCTGTGCAATAGAAGAATTGAAAGTTTACAAGGATAATGTTATCTCGGCGGATATGACATCTTTGAAGAAGCCAACCACAGAGCATGACTCCCTGTTGAAATTTAAGTCAACGAATGACACCAAGCAGTTCAGCATTAGTGCTAATCTGGATCAGAAATAGGAAAGCGCGCTCATCGAGTTCATCTGTGAGAATCGGGACGTCTTTACATGGAAACCTTCAGACATGCCAGGTGTACCAAGGGAACTCGCTGAGCACACTCTCAATATTGATCCAAAGTTTAAACCGGTTAAGCAATTCCTTTGGTGCTTCAATGAAGAGAGGCGCAGGGCCATTGGTGAAGAAGTGGCCCGGCTTTTGGCGGCTGGGTTTATTGTTGAAGTTTTTCATCCTGAGTGCTTGGCTAACCCGGTGCTGGTACTTAAGAAAAACGGTACTTGGCGTATGTGTGTGGATTACACGGATTTAAACAAAGTCTCTCTAGTTGATCCCTTTGCTCTCCCCTGTATTGATTAGATCATTGATGCTACGACGGGTGGTGAGCGTTTGAGTTTTTTGGATGCTTATTCTGGTTATCATCAGATCAAGATAGCAGCTAAGGACCAGGAGAAGACATCCTTCATCACTCCATTCGGAGCCTTATGTTATGTGTCCATGCCTTTTGGGCTTAAGAGTGCCCAGGCGACTTACCAGCGGTGTGTGCAAAATTGCCTTCATGATCAGAATGGGCACAATGTTCATGCTTATGTGGATGATATTGTGGTGAAATCCAGGAAGAAAGAAACCTTGATAGATGATTTGAAAGAGACCTTTGACAATCTCCGGGTCTATAAGATGATGCTTAACCCGACCAAGTGTGTCTTTGGCATACCAGCAGGCAAGCTCTTAGGCTTTTCTGGTTTCTGAACGGGGTATTGAAGCTAACCCAGAGAAGATACATGCCATCACCTCCCTGGCTAAACTGGCATGTATTAATGATGTTCAGCGCCTGGCAGGTCGTATTGCGTCCTTAAGCTGGTTCATAGGCCGGTTGGGAGAAAAGGCTATCCCTCTTTACCAGATGATGAAGACATATCACTTTGTCTGGAGTGATGCTGCTGATCAGGTGTTTGAGGCCTTGAAAAAATAGTTGGCTGACCTGCCGGTTCTTGCTGCTCCAATTGATAAAGAGCCTGTGTTGTTATATGTGGCTGCCAACAGCCGAGCTGTCAGCGTGGCAATTGTGGTGGAAAGGAAGGAGTTAGGCAAGGAATATCCGGTTCAGAGGCCGGTTTACTACATCAGTGAGGTGCTCATTGAGTCCAAGCAGAGGTATCGGCATTGGCAGAAGCTTGTATATGGGGTATTCATGGCTAGTCAAAAGCTCAAGCACTATTTTCTAGGTCATCCCATCATTGTGGTTAGTTCTGCTCCTTTAGGGGATATTATTCAAAATAGAGAAGCCGTAGGTCGGGTAGCCAAGTGGGCCATTGAGCTTGGACCCCATGGTTTGAAGTATATGCCTCGCGTAACCATCAAGTCTCAAGCACTTGTGGATTTCATCAATGATTGGAAAGAGCTGCAGATGCCTGAGGAGAAGCTGGATAGCAGATATTGGACTATTTACTTCGATGGATCCAACAGTTGGAAGGCTCGGGGGCTGGAGTTATCTTAACTTCCCCACGAGGTGATAAATTTTGTTATGTTTTAAGGTTGATGTTCCCTTTTACTAAAAATGCAGCTGAGTATGAGGCCTTGATCCATGGTCTTCGGATGTCTAAGGAGATGAACTTAAGCCGGGTGAGGTGTTTTGGTGACTCAGATTTAGTAGCTCGGGAAGTTTTTAGCACTTGGGATTCTGAGGTCCCACTCATGGCGGCTTATCGTAGAGAGGTTGATGCTATTGCTGGTCACTTCAAGGGCTATCAAGTAGAGAATGTTGATCGAAGGAAAAATGAGGCGGCTGATGATTTAAGCCAGTTGGAATCCCAGCGTAAGCCGGTACCACCCAATATTTTCCTTGATATTTTGCATAATCCTTCCGTCAAACTGCCTATAGAGGAAGATCTTGCTATTCCTGACCCGGAGGCACAGCTTGGTGGCGGCTCTTCATGCTATTCCTGATTGGACAGTTCCATATTTGTCGTACATGACCCGGGGCGAGTTACCTGAAGATGAAACTTTGGCCAGGCAGATAACCCGGCGGTCTAAGTCAATGACTATTTTCAATGGAGAGTTGCATCATCGCAGTGTTACGGGGGCATTTCAATGTTGTGTTTCTCCTGAAGAAGGTCGTGAGATCCTACGAGAGATTCATGAAGGAGATTGTGGTCATCATGTCGGCTCTAAGTCTCTCGTGGCCAAGGCTTTTCTCCATGGATTTTATTGGCTGACGGCTCATCCTGATGTAGAGGATTTGGTCAGTAAATGTGATGGTTGTCAGAAATTTTCAAGACGAGCTCACGTACTGGCTCAACAATTGTGGATGATTCCAATTGCTTGGCCATTTGCAGTCTAGGGGCTTGATATGGTTGGGCCTTTCAAAAGGTCCAATGATAAAAAGACCCACCTTTTGGTGGCGGTTGACAAATTCACAAAGTGGGTGGAAGTAGAGCCGGTTAGTGAGTGTGACGCGGCAACAGCGGTTCAATTCATCAAAAAGGTGATTTTCTGTTTTGGTTTTCCCCACAACATTATAACTGATAATGACACTAATCTGTCCAAGGGTGCTATGAAAGAGTTTTGTCAATGAGAGCATATTCGACTTGATGTATCATAAGTGGCTCACCCCCAGTCCAATGGTCAAGCTGGGAGAGCCAATCAAGAAATATTGAGAGGTATCAAGCCCCGGCTTATGGTCCCTTTGCAGAGGACGCGGGCTGTTGGGTGGAGGAATTACCCTTAGTGTTATGGAGCATCAATACCGCACCCAACAGATCTACGGGTTACACGCCTTTCTTCATGGTTTACAGAGCAGAGGCGGTTCTCCCTAGTGACATCCGTCACGACTCGCCCCGTGTGGCGGCTTATGTTGAAGTTGATAATGAAAAAGCACGTCTCGCCCCGTGTGGCGCCCTTCCCCCCTGGGTGTGCCCCCTGCCTCGTGGCCGCCTCGTGTACCCCCCTGACTTGTTCTCGACGCCAACACCTCATATATATCCCCAAACTTCCAGAAAATAACCTAGATCAGGAGTTCCGCCGCCGCAAGCCTCTGTAGCCACCAAAAACCAATCGGGACCCTGTTCCGGCACCCTACCGGATGGGGGAATCATCACCGGTGGCCATCTTCATCATCCCGACACTCTCTATGACGAGGATGGGGTAGTTCGCCCTCGGGGCTGAGGGTATGTACGAGTAGCTATGTGTTTGATCTCTCTCTCCCGCGCGTTCTTGATATGGCACGATCTTGATGTACCGGGAGCTTTGCTATTATAGTTCGATCTTATGATGTTTCTCCCCCTCTATCTCTTGTAATGGATTGAGTTTTCCCTTTGAAGTTATCTTATCGGATTGAGTCTTTAAGGATGTGAGAACACTTGATGTATGTATTGCATGGGATACCCATGGTCACAATGGGGTATTCTATTGATTCACTTGATGTATGTTTTGGTGATCAACTTGCGGGTTCCATGACCTTGGGAATCTATGCATAGGGGTTGGCACACGTTTTCATCTTGACTCTCCGATAGAAACTTTGGGGCACTCTTTAAAGTTCTTTGTGTTGGTTGAATAGATGAATCTGAGATTGTGTGATGCATATCGTATAATCATACCCGTGGATACTTGAGGTGACATTGGAGTATCTAGGTGACATTAGGGTTTTGGTTGATTTGTGTCTTAAGGTGTTATTTTACTACGAACTCTAGGGCTATTTGTGACACTTATATGAATAGCCCAATGGATTGATCGGAAAGAATAACTTTGAGGTGGTTTCATACCCTACAATAATCTCTTCGTTTGTTCTCAGCTATTAGTGACTTTGGAGTGACTCTTTGTTGCATGTTGAGGGACAGTTATATGATCTAATTATGTTATCATTGTTGAGAGAACTTGCACTAGTGAAAGTATGAACCGTAGGCCTTGTTTCAACGCATTGCAATACCATTTCTGCTCAATTTTATCATTAGTTACCTTGCTGTTTTTATATTTTCAGATTACAAAAACCTATATCTACCATCTATATTGCATTTGTATCACCATCTCTTCACTGAACTAGTGCACCTATACAATTTACATTGTATTGGGTGTGTTGGGGACACAAGAGACTCTTTGCTATTTGGTTACAGGATTGTTTGAGAGAGACCATCTTCATCCTATGCCTCCCACGGATTGATAAACCTTAGGTCATCCACTTGAGGAAAATTTGCTACTGTCCTACAAACCTTTGCACTTGGAAGACCAACAACGTCTACAAGAAGAAAGTTGTGTAGTATACATCACTCAACAGCCTCGTCGTCAAATTGTGGTAATAGCCGACGCTTCAGATAACTCTTTGTTGGGCGCTGAAGGCCATATTCTTCAGCGGCTAGGACCTGAGTTCATTTGTAGTTGAGTGTATCTTGTCCGGCTTGGAGCAGCCGCTGCTGCCTTTTTAGGCTTCTTGAAGTGGCGAATAGTTGGCATTTAAAGCGCTCCTGCTCGAGGGGTTTCTCTGGCACAATGAAGTCTTCGTTGCCGAGGCTGACATCGTCCTCAGAGAGTGGTAGATAGTTACTATCCTCCAAGTCCTCGTTCTTGACTGGATCATCGTTGTTAACATGCCCCTCCTCCACATCATCCTGCTCGGATGTGGGCTCGACGGAGGCTTCGGGATCTTCGGCATCCTCTAGAGTGTTATCGTCTCCGGTGCCGGTGTTGCTGTCTTTGCCACGATGCGATTTTGAGCGGCGCCGTTGGTGTCAACGCTTTGGAGGTGCTTTAGCAGGCTTGTCCTTAACCGGATCCTTCCTGCCATCGTCATCATCCTCTTTGGGTGTGTCCACCATATACACGTCGCATGTGGAGGTGGCCGTCCAACGCCCAGTAAACAGCTGGTCTTGGCCTGGATCGTATCCAACATCATCGTCCATGCCGTCGATGTCTTCGGAGGCATAGTCCAGCATGTCAGTTAAATCTTCGACAATGGCTATGAAGTGGGTGGTGGGTGGGATGTAAAATTCCTCGCTCTCAGCCCCTAGTCTGGGCTGAGCGTAGTTCGGAAGCAATTCCTCTGTAACGGCGAGAGATCACATTAGGTCCAGGGCCTCGTTCAGAAGCGAGGTTTGGATGGGGAAGCGAGAGTCAACGGGGCTGGCCGGGGCGAAGGCCTCCTGGCCATGCTTGCTTGGCGCGGACTTCAAGAGCTCAGATTCAGAATCCAGGGTGAGTCCGGCCTTTCAATGATAGGGGGAATCTGGTCTAATCCCGAATTCGCCATGGACGCAACCGCCTCTGGATCCTCAGTAATGCGGTTTGCACTAGAGAGTCCGTTGGGCTCCAAACTCCCATGTTCGGACCTGGTGGTTTGCTCTAGATCTAAGGCCAGAGCTGTGATTGGGGTCGCGAACCCTTCAAAGAGCAAGTCTCCTCAGATATTAGTGACATAGTTTAAGTTCCCAAAACTGATCTGATGACCAGGGGCATAGCTGTCGATCTGTTCGACGTGGCCAATCGAGTTGGCACGTAGAACGAAGCCACCAAATACAAAAATCTAGCCGGGGAGGTAAGCTTCCTCAGAGACGGCATCGTTGTAGATGATCGAATGAGCCATCGAGCCTTCTGTTGATGGCATACTGGAACTCCCAATGAAAGCACCAATGTCGGTGTCAAAACCGACCGATCTCGGGTAGATGGTCCCGAACTATGCGTCAGAGGATCGAAGGAAATAGGAGGCAGGGGACACGATGTTTACCCAGGTTCGGGCCCTCTTAATGGAGGTAATACCCGACTTCCTGCTTGATTGACTTTGATGAGTATAGGGGTTACAAGAGTTGATCTACCTCGAGATCGTAATGGCTAAACCCTAGATGTCTAGCATGTATGATTATGACCACCTCTACGGACTAAACCCTCCGGTTTATCTAGACATAGGAGGGGCCTAGGGTTGTACAGAGTCGGTTTATAGAGAAAGGAAACTTCATATCCGAATGCCAAAGCTTGCCATCCACGCAAAGGAGAGTCCCATCCGAACACGAGGGAAGGCCTTCTATCTTGTATCTTCACGACCCATTAGTCCGGCCCATGTCACATATCCCGGACGCCCGGGGACCCCCTAATCCGAGACTCCCTCATCCACCCTCGGGGCTAAGGGTTTGTACTAGTAGTTGTGTGTTTAATCTCTCTCTCTCATGTTCTTGAGATGTCATGATCTTGATGTATCACGGGCTTTGTTAATACAGTCGGATCATATGGTGTTCTCCCCTCTCTATCTTGTTATGATCAATTGTGTTTTTCCCTTTGAGATTTCGTTGTTATCGGATTGAATACTTTTATGGATTTGAGAGCACTTGATATATGTCTTGCATATGGATACTCGTGGTGACAATGGGGTATCATATTGATTCACTTGATATATGTTTTGGCACTAAACTCGCGGATTCCCGAGGTGACATTGGGGTAATCTATGCATAGGGGTTGATGCACGTTCTTGTCTTTCTTTCTTCGGTAAAAATCTTGGGGCACTCTTTGAAGTTCTTTGTGTTGGATTGAGTATTATGAATATGAATTTGCTTTGGTGTCATTTTAGTACGAACTCTTGAATAGATCGAACGGAAAGAATAGCTTTGAGGTGGTTTCGTACCCTACAAACAATTTATTCTTATGTTCTCCGCTAGATAGGAACTTTGGAGTGATTCTTCATCACACTTTGAGGGGTGGTTATATGATCCAATTATATTAGCATTGTTGAGAGGTTGCACTAGCGAAAGTACGGACCCTAGGCCTCATTTTTAAGCATTGCAATACCTCTTTTGTGCCTGTTTCCTATTTGCTACCTTGCTGTTTCTATTTATTCAGATTATAAAAATATATTTCTACCATCAGTATTACACTTTATCACCATCTCTTCGCCAAACTGGTGCACCTATACAATTTTCCATTGTATTAGGTGTGTTGGGAACACAAGAGATTTCTTGTATTTGGTTGCAAGGTTGTTTGAGAGAGACCATCTTCATCCTACGCCTCCCACAGATTGATAAACCTTAGGTCATCCACTTGAGGGAAAATTGCTACTGTCCTACAAAACTTTGTGCTTGGAAGCCCAACACGTGTCTACAAGAATAAACTTGCTTAGTAGACATCAGGATCTTTTCTGGCGCCTTTGCCGGGGAGGTGAGTGCTTGAAGGTATATCTTTAGATCTTGCAATTAAATATTTTAGTTTCTTGTTTTATCACTAGTTTGGTTTATAAAAAGAAAACTGCAAAAAAATGGAATTGAGGTTGCATCATATTGTTCATATTTATAATGTCTTTCGTGAAAATGATGGAAAGGAAAATTGTGCTCAATTGATAGAGGAAGAATTCTATAAAATGTTTGACAAAAAATCTTTGAATGAGCACAATTGCAATGTTTCTAGTGTTAATTCTTTGAATACCCATGATGCTACTGATATGCAAAGCCATAAGCTTGGGGATGCTATGTTTGATGAAGATGATATTTTTAGTCCCCCAAGATTTGATGTGCAAACTTGTTATAATGATTTCATGCCTCCTATTTATGATGATTATATTGATGAAAGTTGGTTTGGAAGAGTGTCAACTTTAGATAGTGATACCACTATTTTGGAGGGTGTTGAATCTTATTGTTATTATAATAAAAGTGGATTTGGAGAGGTCATGACTTTATTTAGTGATGAATCCACTATTTTGGAAGAGGTTTCAATTGAGTATGAAAACAAAGTTGCTATCTATGATGATTATGGTGATGACATGTATGCTATATTGAATAATGATAACCATGAAACTTGTTATCATGATTTAGTTTTCAATCTCATGATAGTTATTTTGTTGAGTTTGCTCCCACCACTATTATGGATGAGAAGAAATTTTCTTATGTGGAGAGCAATAAATTTTTTATGCATGTGGATCATGAAAATAATGCTTTATGTGACAGATATATTGTTGAATTTCTTCATTATGCTACTAAAAATTATTATGGGGGAGGAACTTATGCTTGTAGGAATTGCAATAATATCAAGTTTCCTCTCTATGTGTTGAAAATCTTGAAGTTATGCTTGTTTTGCCTTCCTATGCTAGTTGATTCTTGTTCCCATCAGTTGGTTGCTCACAAAATCCCTCTTCACAGGAAGTGGGTTAGACTTAAATGTGCTTGCCATGTCCTTCATGACGCTCTCTTTATGTTTCAATTCTTATTTTTTATGCGAGCATCATTGAACTCATCATGCCTAGCTAAAGAGGCATTAAAGAAAAGAGCTTGTTGGGAGACAACCCAACACTTTTACCTACTATTTTTTTGTGTTCACATGATTAGGCTACTGTAGTAATCATGTTTTATTTCTTTCGTTTCAATAAAGTACCAAGTAAGACCTTTGGGGTGGCTTGCGGTGATAGTTGATTTGATCTTGCAGAAAAACAAAAACTTTTGCACTCAGGAAAGCAATTCTCTTTTTTAACGCAAGCGTAATAAAATTCTGATTCATTTTGCAGAAGATTAATAGACAAATTTCCCAGGTTTTCCTAATTTTCAGAATTTTTGGAGTAGCAGAAGTATGGTTGGAGTACAGATTACTACAGACTGTTCCGTTTTTGACAAATTCTGTTTTCAATGCATTGTTTGCTTGTTTTCTAGTTTCCATGGCTTATATTGCTCAATATAAATAGTGGAAATGATATGCTATAGTAGTAATTATGTGAGAACAATTATGAATCTTGTCTTTGACAGTACCAAAAGTGAAATGGTTTGCTCTTTATCATACTAACCTATCTCACAAAGTTCCGTTAGGTTTTGTGTGATTGAAGTTTTCAAGTTTTGGGTGAGATGTCTATATAAGGAGAATAAGGAGTGACAAAACCCTAAGCTTGGGGATTCCCAAGGCACCCCAAGGTAATATTCAAGTAAGATCCAAGCAACTAAGCTTGGAGATGCCCCGGAAGGCATCCCCTCTTTCGTCTCCAACATTATCGGTAACCTCACTTGGAGCTATGTTTTCATTCGTCACATGATATGAGTTTTGCTTGGAGAGTCAATTTATTTTGTTAGGATTTGCTTTCTGTTATTTAGAATAATTTTTTGCATCTTTTATTTCAATAAAAGTGGCAATGATAGCCTTTGCCATACTTATTTTGTAAGTATACATGTTGCTGTTTCAAAACAGAAAGTTTATTGATGTTGCGAAAATTCGCTAGAAAAGTCCGAATATGATAATATGTTGAAACTTTTTGCAAAATAAGCTCTGATAAATTTTCTATAGTGTGGTATTTTTTTCATAACTTTTGGAGTTATGGAAGTATTGATACTCTTGCATTCTTTACAGATCGTACTGTTTTGGCAGATTGATGTCATGTTTGCTTGTTTAATGATTCTATTTGAGGATAGGAATTTTCAATATGCAGAGGAATTTAGTGTGAAATGTTGAATAATAATTTTAGTGATTTGCTACAGTAGAGAATGATAAGGTTTTTGCATTGGTCTATACTAACTTATCTCATGAGTCTTTGTTGAGTTTTGTGTGGATGAAGCTTTTGAGATTTAGGAAAACCATGCTATGAGAAGAATTAAGGAGACACAAAAGCTCAAGCTTGGGGATGCCCAAGGCATCCCAAGATAATATTTCAAGAAGTCTGAAGCATCTAAGCTTGGGGATGCCCCGATAGGCATCCTGTTGGGGATATTACTATCAGTGGAGACTCGCCCAGGAGGGGCCGGGTCAGCTGAAATGGCGGGTTACGCAAGCAGCTCAGTAAACATCCAAGTTTGTAGTTTATTAAGTCTTATAGAAGGCCCAAAGGCCTGGGGTTGGCTTGAGGCCCGATATTGTAAGTAAACCGCCACATGTAAGGAAATACTTGTACAGAAAGACATGTAAAGAAAGTCACCGAGCCGGACAAGATTATGAGCCGGCCGGGACTCTGTAGGCCACCTGGCATCAACCCGTGTATATAAGGGGACGACCCGGTGGCGGTTTAGGGCAAGAAACAACCAAGTCGATAACCAAGCCGGCGAGTTGAGCCTCTTCGAAGTCGAAACCTCAACAATACCAATCCCAACTAGATGTAGGCTTTTACCTTCATCATAAGGGGCCGAACTAGTATAAAACTCTCTCGTGTCATTTGTCCCGATTAACCCCTTCAAGCTTCCTAGTGCGATGGCCCTATGACTAAGTCCTTGCCCTAGGACATCTGCCATGTCAACTCCACGACAGTTGGCGCCCACCGTGGGGCCAGCGCATGGTGGATTTGAGTTCTTGAAGGGCAACTTCGAAGGGCTCAAGGGATACGATGTGGGCCGGATGACCAAGAGTCATCGCGGCAAGATCTACATCGACAACGAAGGCTGGGGCCCCGAGACCGGCTCAATCGAGTACGGGTACCAGGTCCCCTTCGGCGGAATTCACGTCTTCATCGACCGGATCGGCGAGTCAGGACCTTAGCCAGATGCCCACACCGACCTCATCGAAACGGCTCAGCGCACCGGGTCCACCCATGTTCAATCTGTCGTGAAGCATGCCTTCGTAGGCTGCATCCATGGCGGTGAATACTCCGAAGGATCAATGGAAGGCGGGGAGACCGCCATCTGCTCTGATACTGCATCATGAACAGGTGAGACAGACTCGTTGTACCAACCGCCGAATTGGGCCGGAGTCTTCATGGCAGGGACGGAGCCCGGGCAAAATTCCACCGCAGCGACAGCAGCAGCCACCGGGTCGGCAGCTGCCGGGTCAGGACACCCCGCACGCCCCCCGGCTTAGGTTCTTATGGACCTCATGGATAAACTGATGACTCTGTTAACCGCTGCGGTAGAGCCGACGGATAAAGCCCAGCATGACGCAGAAGTGGCACGCGTGCGGGAGGAGATGGTGCAAGCTAAGGAAAATCTGGCCGCGGAGGAAACCCGGATGGCAGCAGAACGAGCAGCTTTGGATGCTCGTGCTCAGAAACTTCAAGCAGAAACCTTCCGGCTCTCGGTGGATCTTAATGCGTCAAACGAAGTCACGAGGAGGAGGCATCAGAAAACTCTGTCGCATCTGCCTCTAACACTGGATCTGAGGAATCTGTTCCATACACCCGGAGCTGGAGGGAGCAACCCGCCAGAGGCAAACCGGGTCACGAAACCCGGTGCACCAGTTCAGCCACGCACCATGGAGCCGCCGCGCATGAATACAGCTCCTCGTTATATATCAAAAACCCCGGGTCACTTCTCCAACCCCATGGAGAACCTCATTGCGGCGTCGGCTCGATTGGCAGCTCTCCCTATGGAAGGCGACTCACCAGCAGCAATTGAAACCCGGAGGGAAAGAGAATTACTTCAGACAGCTTTGGCCCAGCAGGACGCATATTCCTATAGTCGAGACAGGATTCATTCAACTCCTCGCCCAAGTCGGAGCCCGAGTTACAGTAGGCACATGGAATTTGCAGAGATGTCAAGTAATGCTCAACGTCACAACCGGCCATATAGGTATGAGCCGGGGCGGGCTGGAGCTCTTAACTTGGCGGATCAGGAGAGGATTCGTCAAGAGGCGGAATGGGTGGCTCAAATACCAGCAGAGCAGGCAGCTCACCAAACCTTTCCGGCTTATCCAGCAACCTCGGTTGAGGCAGGAGTGGCTACAAGAACCGGAGGCGTACCTTGCCTGGTCCCAGCCATACGCAATGAGCGGTTGCCCAAGGATTTCAAGGGACCTTGTAAGGTGCCTAACTACACGACTGACTTATAGCCGGGGGCTTGGATTGAGAGCTATGAGATGGCTATGGTGCTGTTGGAGGTTAGTGATGCTGCAATGGCCAAATATTTTACCATGATGTTAGATGGAACGGCTCGGACCTCGTTGAAAAGATTACCACCCAATTCCATCGGCTCATGGGCAGAGTTGAAGGCACGGTTCATCCAGAACTTTAAAGACACGTGTAAGCAGCCAATGTCGATTGTGGATCTGACCAATTGCAAGCAAGAGGATGGAGAATCTACAACCCATTGGGTACGCCGGGTCAAGGACATAATACATTCATCTGATAAGATGGATGCCGGCTCAGCAGTTTTGATGTTGGAGAAAAATTGCTGTTTTGAACCTCTGAAATAGAAGTTGGGGCGGCTTAAACGTGACTGTAATGACATGGGAACGTTGATGGCGGATCTTGTCAAGTATGCCGATTCTGATACCACCAAAGACCCGACATCTGATGAAGAAAAAGCAACGAAGGGAAAGAAGAACAGCAATGGCAAGGGTCACCAGCATAACCCGGCAAATCAAGGAGGTAATAAGCGTAAAGCTGATGAGTTTGTTGCTAATACTAATGCGCAGGGTGGTAATCAGCGACGCAAGGGCAGACAACCCCCTCGATCGGGCGGGTCAGGCCCCACTCTTGAGCAGTTGTTGAATGAACCTTGTCCAAGACACGGCACCCGGGAGAAGCCAGCCACCCACTTGTGGAAGGATTGCACGATCATGAAGGCGTTTAAAAATTCAAACGCATTTGATGGGGGTCATGGCCCGGGTGGTGGCTCAGGTGGAGGCGGCTTTCAGGCCCCGGGCGCCGGTTCAAGCGGAGGAGGTTTTCATGGTCAGGGTCATCCTGGTCACCAGGGAGGATATAATCAGCAACACAACCAAGGGAATCAACAGCAGCAACAATCCGGCTATCAGAGCAACCCGAAGCAGTTGAGTAGCGAACAGTATCATGTCTTTACTACCAGTTTATGTAAGAGAGGCCAGAAACTCCACAAGAGGGCCGTCAATGCCGTTGAACCGACGATTCCACGTTATCTACGTTGGTCAGAGCAGCCTATTATGTGGAGCAGAGAGGATCACCCGCCCCGGGTTAATAATCCGGGTCACTTGGCTTTGGTGGTGGAACCTCAGGTTGGTGGGTACAAGTTTACTAAGGTACTCATGGATGGAGGCAGCAGCATCAACATCCTTTACTATGAGACGTTCCATCGGATGGGATTGACGGATAAAAGTCTTAAACAATCCAACACTGTTTTTCATGGTGTAGTACCCAGTAAGTCGGCATACCCAGTTGGTAAGATCGAGCTGGAGGTAGCCTTTGGGGATGAGTATGACTCCAGGGCAGAAAATTAACCTTTGAAGTGGTTAAGATCAAAAGCCCATATCATGCTCTGTTTGGATGGCCGGCTTATGCCAAGTTCATGGCTTGGCCGTGTTACGTGTATTTGCAGCTCAAGATGTCGGGTCACAAGGGCACCATTACAATCCATGCGAGCCGGAAGATCGCCTTGGAATGTGAAGAGGGGGATGTGGCCTATGCTGAATCTGTTTGTGCAACAGAGGAGTTGAAATTCTACAAGGATCATGTTGACCCGGCGGACATGACGTCATTAAAGAAACCAACAACAAAGCATGAGCCGGAGTTAAAGTTCAAATCGGCTGATGACACTAAGATGGTTGACTTTGTGCCTGGCGATTCATCCAAACAGTTCATCATCAGTGCAAACTTGGATCCGAAATAGGAAAGCGCGCTCATCGAGTTCATCCGTGAGAACCGGGACATCTTTGCATGGAAACCTTCAGACATGCCGGGTGTCCCGAGGGAACTCGCTGAGCACACTCTTAATATCGATCCAAAGTTCAAACCTGTCAGACAGTTTCTTCGACGGTTCAATGAAGAAAGGCGCAAGGCCATTGGAGAAGAGGTGGCCCGGCTCCTAGTGGTCGGTTTCATTGTGGAGGTCTTTCACCCAGAATGGTTAGCTAACCCGGTGCTCGTGCTCAAAAAGAATGGCACCTGGCGTATGTGTGTGGATTACACAGATTTAAACAAGGCCTGTCCGGCTGATCCTTTTGCTCTTCCCCATATTTATCAGATCATTGATGCTACGGCGGGTTGCGCACGGTTGAGTTTCTTAGATGCTTACTCCGGATATCATCAGATTAAGATGGCAGTCAAGGATCAAGAGAAGACATCATTTATAACTCCTTTTGGGGCTTTCTGCTATGTGTCTATGCCTTTTGGGCTCAAAAGTGCTCAGGCGACTTACCAATGGTGTGTACAGAATTGTCTTCATGATCAAATTGGGCGCAATGTTCATGCCTATGTGTATGATATAGTAGTGAAGTCCAGGGAAGAGGAAACCTTGGTCACAGACTTGAAAGAGACTTTTGATAATCTTCGGATTTACAAGATGATGCGTAACCCGGCCAAGTGTGTTTTTGGAGTGCCAGCCGGCAAGCTTTTGGGTTTTCTGGTGTCTAACCGAGGTATTGAAGCCAACCCGGAGAAGATCAAGGCAATTACATCCCTGGCCAAACCGACCTGCGTCAATGATGTTCAAGGACTGGCGGGTCATGTGGCTGCTTTGAGCCGGTTCATAAGCCGGTTAGGGGAAAAGGCTATGCCTCTGTATCAGTTGATGAAGAAAACAGATGTGTTTGTTTGGAGCGATGCTGCGAACGACGCTTTTGAGGATTTGAAGGCACAACTGGCTGAGCCACCGGTCCTAGCTGCTCCAATTGAGAAAGAGCCGCTATTGTTATACGTAGCTGCCAACTCACGGGCTGTTAGTGTGGCTATTGTGGTAGAGCGCAAGGAGGCTGGCAAAGAGCATCCGGTTCAACGGCCGGTTTATTATGTCAGTGAAGTGCTAATTGAGTCTAAGCAATGATATCCACATTGGCAGAAGCTTGTTTATGGGGTGTTCATGGCGAGCCGGAAGCTTAAGCATTACTTTCAGGGACATCCAATCACTGTGGTTAGCTCTGCTCCTTTGGGAGACATTATTCAAAACTGAGAAGCTACAGGGCGAGTTGCTAAGTTGGCAATTGAGCTTGGGTCTCATGGGCTGAAGTATGTTCCACGCACTGCGATTAAGTCTCAAGCTCTGGTTGACTTCATCAATGATTGGAGAGAGATGCAGATGCCAGAAGAAAAGCCGGACAACACATATTGGACTATTCATTTTGATGTGTCCAGGCAATTGGAGGGCTCGGGGCTGGAGTTGTATTAACTTCCCCATGAGGTGATAAATTTTGTTATGTGTTACAATTGATGTTTCCGTGCACTAACAACGCAGCAGAGTATGAAGCATTGCTCCATGGCCTTCGAGTGGCAAAGGAGATGAGCTTGAGCCGGGTCAGATGTCTTGGTGATTCAGATCTAGTGGCTCAGCAGGTGTCTGGCAAGTGGGATTCCAAAGACCCTCTCATGGCGGCTTATCGCCGAGAGGTCGATGCTGTTGCAGGATATTTTAAAGGTTATCAGGTGGAACCCCTGTTCAAGAATTCATCCGATTAACCAGTTAACTTGCCGATTAATCCCTACTCATAGGGTCACCGAGTAGCCGATAAACCAAAAAATCGTCCGATTAATTGATTAAATGGCTGATTAACTTGCCGATTAGCCGATTAATCCCCTACTCACTAGCCAACCGAGCAGCTACCAGTTAACGATTTCTTCAACAATGGGTGGAACACATTGACCGTCAACAGAACGAAGCAGCTGATGCTTTGAGCCGGCTGGGGTTTCAACATAAGCCGGTACCACCCAACACCTTTTTAGATGTTTTGCATAACCCCTCTGTCAAGTTGCCCACAGAAGAAGATTTAGCTGTTCCTGACCCGGAGATGCAGTTGGTGGCGGCTCTTCATGGCATCCCAGATTGGACGGTGCCGTTCTTGGCTTACATGACCCGGGGAGAATTGCCAGTAGATGAGACCCTGGCTCGACAGATAACCCGGCGGTCTAAGTCCATGACGAATTCGGATGGAGAGTTATTTCATCGCAGTGTTTCCGGAGCGTTTCAATGATGTGTTTCCCCTGAAGAGGGTCAAGAAATCCTTCGTTAGATCCATGAAGGCGATTGTGGTCATCACGCAGGGTCAAAATCTTTAGTGGCCAAGGCATTTCGTCACGGTTTTTACTGGTTGACGGCTCACGCTGATGCAGAAGATCTGGTCAGTAGATGTGATGGATGTCAGAAATTTGCACGACGAGCGCATGTGCCGGCTCAAGAGCTTCGGATGATTCCAATCACTTGGCCGTTTGCAGTCTGGGGGCTTGACATGGTAGGACCTATCAAAAGGTCTAAGGACAAGAAGACACATCTCCTAGTAGCTGTTGATAAGTTCACGAAATGGGTTGAGGCGGAGCCTGTGAGTAAGTGTGATGCAGCCACGGCGGTTCAGTTCATGAAGAAAATAATCTTCCGTTTCGGTTTTCCACACAGTATTATCACGGACAATGGCACTAATCTATCCCAAGGGGCTATGGAAGAGTTTTGTCAGCGAGAGCACATCCGGCTTGATGTTTCTTCTGTAGCTCATCCTCAATCCAATGGTCAAGCTGAGAGAGCCAATCAGGAAATTCTTAAAGGGCTAAAACCCCGGCTTATGGTTCCTTTACAACAAATCCCGGGTTGTTGGGTAGAGGAGTTGCCTTCAGTGTTATGGAGCATCAATACTACACCCAACAGGTCTACGGGTTACACACCCTTCTTCATGGTTTATGGGGCAGAAGTAGTATTGCTCGGTGACATCCGTCATGACTCGCCCCGTGTGGCGGCTTATGTTGAAGCTAACAATGAAAAAGCCAGATAGGATGCGCTTGACTTGTTGGATGAAGAAAGAGACTTAGCAGTAGCACGGTCAGCAATCTATCAACAGGACCTGCATCGTTATCACAGCCGCCGGGTTAAGACCAGGACTTTTCAGGAAGGCGACTTGGTGCTCCGGCTCATCCAAGATCTTTCAGATGCACACAAGTTATCCCCACCTTGGGAAGGACCCTTTGTGGTCAGTAAAAATTTAAACAACGGGTCTTGCTACCTCATTGACGTTCGAGAGCATGCAGACTCATGTAAGTCGGAAGAGGAGACCCGCCGGCCGTGGAACATTGGTCAACCTCGGTCGTACTATACCTGAGCCACCGGCTCTCATCATGTACATACGTTCACATTGTATATACGATGATAAGCAATAAAGTAACACCATCGGTCTCTTTTCTTTTCAAAGATTATGCATCTTTATTATTTTTTCACAAATGACTATTAAGGAGCTAATCATATTTGAATCAAGTTTAACCTTTTCTAGTCCGGCTTATGATCGTATTCGAATCTAGCTGTAAATCTCCTAGTCATTTGGGGGCTTCCTATTCAAACATAGGTCATATTCGAACAAAGAGAATATAGCTGTCGTAACCCTCTTGATCGGCTCAAGGCCAAACTCAGTTGGGGGCTTCTTGATCGTATCCGAATCATAGCTTAACCCCTTTTGAGCCGACTTGGATCGTATTCGAATCAGGGTCATTAAAAACCTCTCAAGGTCATTTGGGGGCTTCCTGTTCAAACATAGGTCGTATTCGAACCAAAGAGAACATAGCTGTCGGTACCCTCTTGATCGGCGCAACGCCAAAGCCACTAGGGGCTATATGGTCGTATTCGAACCTTAGCTTAACCCCTTTGGTCCGGTTTACTGGTCGTATTCGAATCAGAAACCCCCAATCTTTTAAATAAAGAGTTAAAATTATGTTTGTTATCTGTTGCTTGCCTTTTAGTTTTAATTGTTTCAATATTACAAATGAGATGGCCTGGTTTTTTCGCCGGCTCAATTATTGGACAACACAGCCGCCCGGGTTATCCAAGCTGGTGGTCTAAGGATCCGAAGATACGAGCTACTGAGATATGATGATTATTGAATATTCAAGGAGTATTAACTTTTATACATACTGAATTATCAAATTCATCACCCGGGTTATTTGAACCAGCGATCTAAGAATCAACAAGGACAAGGTTTTTCCTTGTGTTCACAGGAACAGAGTTTAAACATTGCAGAGACAAGCATTAAACGATGCTTAAGACAGCATTAAACATCCAGAAACACAGATTCACATAGTAGTGTTTTTTGCACGATGGCATAAGCAAAAACACGGTGTTTTAAACAGTTAAGCTATTACACGGCTTTATAAGCCCATGAAGATGATCATTGTCCTTCCCTCACCGGTTCGCCATCTTGAGTCTGCTGGAAGTGGGATTTGGACCAATCAAAGCCATTCACGGCGACAAATTCAGCTTCGTCGTCAATCAGGCCGACCGGGTCAATTTTCAGGGCAAAGGCATCTTCTCTCACAGGTGGGACCAGATCAGCAACTTTGTATGAAGGAGTGGCCATCTTCTTATTTGCACTATCAAAACATGGCTGGTATTTGTCCATGTTGGTATCATCTCCAAGGCTAGTCGCCTGAGGCCGGACTTCATGGACGCAGGCTATAAAGTCATCTTGATCAAAAGGAGACATGTCCTCCTTCACGGTAGGATAGCCCCTTGCAACGTCCGTCGGGTCTAGGTCTGGCACCCAAGCTTTGGAGCGGCTTAGGGCAGTCAGTGCACCGGCTTGGGCACATGAGCGTTTTACCTCTTGGAATCTAGCAGGAAGGATGGATAGCTTCTTCAAGACATCGCTGAGCTGGTTGGATCCTTGATTTACTGGAGAGATAGCGGCCAGAGCCCGTTGTGTACCAATGTACAATTGTTGAACCAAGGTGTATACTGCCTTCAGTTTAATCAACGGGTCTTGGCTCAGGTTTTTTCTTCGCGGACCTGTATATATTTTTAACAGAGTCAGTTGGCGGATCATATTATGGTTTGACAAAATTTATATTCAAGATCTATTCAGGCGGCTTACCAAAAATTGCAACAACCATCTGAGTACTCGGCCCTTCAAATTGTTCAGCTCTGTTGAAATTTCTTTCAGAGCTGTTTCGGCTGTCTCAGCTCGGCGGGTCAGGAGTGTTTTCTCATTCTCCCAAGTTTTCTCTTTGGCAGCAAAGCTGGTCTTCAAAGTCTCCGTCTCAGAAAGGCTCATTTGCAACTTGGAGGTGGAAGATTTAATTTCTGATTGCTGGCTTGCTAGTCGGGTCTTTGTGTCAGTCAATTGGGAGTTTAGTTCAGATAATGCATTCTGTGAAACATTCAGATAAGTCAAGATTTGGTTTTAAATTCCAGTATACATATTCAAAATTCAAAGTCCCAAGTGCTTTACGAATAAAACACTTGGCACTTGGGGGCTAATGTATGACAAATCAAATTTTTGTGACTCTACCAGCATATTAGAAGTCCCAAGTCCTTTACAAAGTAACAACACTTGGCACTTGGGGGCTAATGTACATAGTTCAGCAAGGTTATCAAAGATAAACCGGAATGTTAAATATTTTACAGATAGTGTTAAATTCTGAAGTACCGATTCATTAATGATTAAATAAACCGGTCCTTGGGGACTATGGGTGAAGTCTTGTTCTACCAATATCAGGAAAAGATTCAGAAGTAAAGGTATCGGTCTATATTTTAAGTCTACAGGTTATTATGTTTCTTTCATAATCTACAGACTTGGGGGCTGAAGGAATATTGGTAAACCGGAAACTACATACCTCATACTTCAATTGAAGCTGCTTGACCATCTCAATCTTAGAATCACGACTGGAGTGTACATGACTGAGATAGCCGGATAAAATATCACTGGCATTAAGACGGTCATAGTTGGCAACATCAAGACGAACCTTCCGTCTCTCCAAAGCTTCTTGCTTAGCTGTGCACCGTGCCAGTACCGTCGAGTTCCCCGGATCAACATAGCGGCTCCCAGTAATTTGAACATCTTGAACACGGGGAGACGGTGGGCCGGTTGAGCTTGATGGACCAGCTGCATAAGGGTTACTAGTGTTCTTGACAAGGGATGGCTCTGGAGGGTTTGCTTCATGAACAATAGGCGGGTCTTCTGGGGCGACAATTAATGGAGAAGGTGGCCTAGCCGGCTCAGATGCCAGTACTGGCAGGTCTTCCACTGTTTTTGTTGCCTTCTCTTTCTTTGACTTAGCTTGACCGCTAAAGAGAAATATTACAGGATAGTCAGCATTAAGATAACAATTGAGCAAACTCGGAACAAAAAAAGGATTTTTAATTACCCAGGAGCAGTCTTGAAAGACGGAAATTGTGTTTGTGATGAGTCGCCCGATGAACGAGACACCTCCTGAAAAGGTAAATGAAAGGAGTTAAAGGAAATACAAGGAGCAGGATTCATTAAAACGAAGGTAAGGACAGTAATAAGTAAACCTCGTTCGGACGTTTCCGAGGGGTCTGTTCAGGGACGACAGCCGGCTCATCTGCAATCCCAACTTCACGACGGCTTTCATGCTGCTGCTTTTTCAAATGAAAGTTGGGATCCAAGTGAGCTAAGGGGTTAGAAAACCTTACTTTACGGATCACTCGTCGAACTTTGTGTCTTGGTAAGGGCTCTGAGTCAGAGGAAATGATAGTTACCTCTGCTTCCCCAGCTTGACTAGCCCCAGTGTCATCCTGGTAAGGATCAGTATCAATAAGATTGTTAAAAATTTGACCAAGGGAATCAAGGGCTACCTCCGAGTCAAACGAGTCATCAAGCTTCATTAAATCCTCAGCAGTAGTTCTCTTCTTCTTATTTGATTTCCGGGTCATCTTCTTGGTGTTCATAGCGGCGGCTTTCGCCTTCTTGGCAGCTTCGTGGTCATATTTCACTTTCCAGAAGTCAGAATTGGCCTATAAAGACAAGAAGAAAGATCGGTATTAAGTACTAATAGCTGGGCAAAACACGAAGAAAAAAGAGATCAGAATGTACTTACTTCTGGCGCCGGATTAATCTCGCAAAAGGGACTCAACCCAACAATACTGCAATCTTTGTACTTCCCATTTACCAAAAGGGTTCACATCGAAATAATGTCTTCTTCGGTGAGTTCAACTGGGCTGTGACGAAGAGGGTTGTCCGGGCTTCCGTCATATTCATACATCAGTTGAGATCGACGACTTAATGGAATAACCCGCCAGGAGATCCAGCAACGGGTCAGATCTACTCCGGTTAAACCATTACCCAGCAAGCCGTTGATTCTTCTAATGGAGGGAAGAAGCTTCCTACATTCAGCGACAGTAAGCTTATCCGGAAGGGTGAACTTGGAGTTAAGACGACTAGGGCAGTAACCCGGCAGAGGCTTCTCGTTTGCTGGAGAAGTATCCTGACAATAAAACCAAGTTTGGTTCCAGTCCTTTGGGTGGCTCGGTAAGACGATGAGAGGGAAAACAGCACCCTGACGGCGCTAAATCGAGATGCCTTCAAGTTCTAAGCTAGAACCATTGGTGCATTCATTCTGACGATTCAGATAAAAGTACTCACTAAACAGTTCTACGGTGGGCTCTTGCTGAAGATATGCTTCACAGAGCACTTGGAAGTTACAAATGTTGGAAATAGAATTGGGTCCAAGGTCCTGAGGATGGAGTTTGAAAAAATGAAGGACCTCTCTGAAGAATTTTGAATCGGGCGGTGAAAAGCCACGGTTCATGTGGTCAGTGAAGATAATCACTTCTTCGTCTTTTGGATTGGGACGTTCTTCCTCTGGGTCAGGAGCACGATAAGAGATGACATTCTTTGAAGGCAGAAACCCAATGAGGAAGAACTCTTTCAGATGCTCCTCAGTGATGGTTGAGGGAACCCAATTGCAGATGGTGGGTGTCTTTGACGACATGATGAACAAGGGACTAGAAAAGGAAAAATAAAGTGTCGGGTCAATTAACAGTTAAAGATTGAAATTGTAAAACAAGTAACGGCGGCTTAACTAAGGGCTAATTACATATAAGGAAAAGAAAGCCGGAATGGTAAGCCGCCATGACTACAAATTTCTTCTCTTGATCAGATTCAGCTAAGTGTTGGCATAAACAAGTTTCACCAAGCTATCATTATCATTCTGGATCAAAAGGCTGTTTCAAAAAGGCAAATATTTTATACATAAAAACCAAGTACAGATGAGTTCGTCGACTGTAAAGAAGCAACTATACAGACAAAAGGGATCTACTGATATCAAAAATGAATGCCAAACAACTACCGCGTGAGTTATATCTCTTCTTTGGATCAAAAGAAGTTGCGGAGAAGATCTACAAGATGATCCATGGCGAACATGTGAAGAACACTGAAGAACTTGCAAACCTAGAATAGATCTAGGTGTGTGAGAGAAGAAAACTTACAAGATGCAGGCCTGCCGCGAAGAGTCGCCGCGTCCTCTGGTCGGACTCAGGATAATGCAGCGGCCGAGCTTGACGACGACGATGAGAGTTGCGGCGGCGGCGGAGCTCGGGCAGCGACGGAGGTTGCGAGAGGAAGGAGATAAGGAAGAAAGGAGAATGGGAAGGACTGACTGTGTGTCTATTTATTAGGGCAGATGCAAACAGGCGGGTGCAAAAATCAAGGAGACCCAATAATAATTATCCAACTGAACAGACGCCTCAATTCTCGGAAGGCATTAAAAATGAAAGATCCGTTGTAAGATGACATCATGAAGGTTTTTTGTGTTTTCAAAAGATGACGTCACGGCGGATTACAGAAGTTTTCAGACAGAGGATGGATTCTGACTAAGTATTGAAGATTGACAAAGAACAAAGTTCAAAGTCAACATGGGGCCTAATGTTGGGGATATTACTATCAGTGGAGACTCGCCTAGGAGGGGTCGGATCAACTTCAATGGCGGGTTACGCAAGCATCTTAGTATACATCCAAGTTTTTAGTTTATTAAGTCTTATAGAAGGCCCAAAGGCCTGGGGCCGGCTTGAGGCCCGATATTGTAAGTAAACCGCCACATGTAAGGAAATACTTGTCCATAAAGACATGTAAAGAAAGTCACCGAGCCGGCCGAGATTCTGTAGGCCACCTGGCGTCAACCCGTGTATATAAGGGGATGACTCGGTGGCGGTTTAGGGCAAGAAACAACCAAGTCGATAACCAAGCCGACGAGTTGAGCCTCTTGGAAGTCGAAACCTCAGCAATACCAATCCCAACTAGACCTAGGCTTTTACCTTCATCGTAAGGGGCCGAACTATTATAAAACTCTCTCGTGTCCTTTGTCCCGATTAACCCTTTCAAGATTCCTAGTGCGATGGCCCTACGACTAAGTCCTTGCCCTAGGACATCTGCCGTGTCAACTCCACGACACATCCCACCTTTCCTCTTCAACAATTATCGATTAGTATCGTTTGAGCCTAAGTTTTTGCTTCTTCACATGAGTTGTGATATTCTTAGAATGTCATTTTATTTTCGTTTTGCTTGGTGTTTTAATAAAATACTTAGATCTGAAAGTTTTTAAATAAAATAGAGTCCTCAGATAGTTGCTAGGGAGGCTAGGTAAGCGGCATTCACATACTTTCAATGAAGCTCTTTACTATGGAATTGCTCTAGTGCTTCACTTATATCTTTTTGAGCACGATGTGCTTTAGCATTTTTGAAGAAATTCTCTCTTGCTTCACTTAAATTAATTTGAGAGAAAGAAAATTATGCTCATGATCTTCACTTATATCTTTTTGGAGTAGCTTGTCATTTACTCTTGTGCTTCACTTATATCCTATGAGTAAATTGTTGAATGAATTGAATATCATGAAGTTGAAATCATATCATGCCTAGTGGTAGCTTCACATTGGGTTTAGAAAGTGAAATCTTTTGAGGCTTGAAAATCACAATATTGGTCATACAAGCAATTCACGAATAATTAGTATAAGGAAGAGAACTTTCACGTGAAAATACACTATCTTGGAAATCTTTTGTGATTGTGAGCCCCCATCAAAATATTATATGCGAAAATTGTTGATGTTGGACAAGGAAGACAATGTAATGGATTATGTTTGTTCATATTCACATAGAAGTTATATTTTCATATATCCTTCAACATGTGGTGCTTGCCCCCCATCTCTGCTAGCCAAAAATTCCGCACCAAGTAGAGATACTACTTTTGCATCCAAAAAAACCTTAAACTGAAATCTTATTTTCAAGAGTCCACCATACCTACCTAAGGATTGAATAAGATCCTTCAAGTAAGTTGTCATCGGTGCAATACGGCAATAAAAATTGCTTCTAAAAATGTTAGATCATTTAGTGTAAGTGAAAATTGAGCGTTGTACGAACTTGTGATGGCAAAGAATAAAAGTGACAGACTGCATAATAAAGGTTGCTATCATAAGGGACAATATAACGTGACGTTCTTTTGCACTAAGTGGTTGAGCATACAAACAAATAAGTGCATGGAAACCTCTGGTTCCCTCTACGAAGGGCATGTCTTTTACTTTTATGTATTTACTTTCATGCAAGAGTCAAAGTTTCTCTCTCTATTCCGTTTTATTCTTTCTCTTTTGGCAAGCATCATGTGGTGCGGAATGATCTAGGCACATATGTCTAGTTGAATATGGGTAGCATGAGTTATTATTGTTGACATCACCCTTGAGGTGAATACGTTGGGAGGCGAAATTATAAGCCCCTATCTTTCTATGTGTCTGGTTGAAACGTTTTGCTCATGTGTATGCAGTGAGTGTTAGCAATCATAGAAGACTATAAGATGGTTGAGTATGTGGACTTGCCTAAAGGCTCCGATACGTGACCCTTCCTGAAAAGATGATGGCTTGTAGTTGCAAAGTTGACTGAGAACATAGTTTGTTGGTTTCCAATAGAGTTTATGCTTTATACTTCGATGTTGTGATGAATTGTTACTTATTCATGAGTCTATGATAAAATTGCTTATAAAAATGTTAGATCATTTAGTGTAAGAGAAAATTGAACGTTGTACGAACTTGTGATGGCAAAGAATAAAAGCTATAGACTGCATAATAAAGGTTGCTATCATAAGGGGCAATATAACGTGACGTTCTTTTGCACTAAGGGGTTGAGCATACAAACAAATAAGCGCATGGCAACCTCTGCTTCCCTCTGCGAAGGGCCTATCTTTTACTTTTATGTATTTATTTTTAGGCAAGAGTCAAATTTTTTTCTCTGTATTCCTTTTTATTTTTTCTCTTTTGGCAAGCATCATGTGGTGAGGAAAGATCTAGGCACATATATCCAGTTGGATATGCATAGCATGAGTTATTATTGTTGACATCACCCTTGAGGTGAATATGTTGGGAGGCAAAACAATAAGCCCCTATCTTTCTATGTGTCCGGTTGAAACATTTTGCTCATGTGTACGCGGTGAATGTTAGCAATCATAAAAGACTATATGATGGTTGAGTATGTGGAGCTCTTACTTAAACTCCGTTCAATAAGTTGAATTGCAATTGCTTCCTGACTGAGAAAATAGGTTGTTGGGTTTCAAGAGAGTTCATTGTTTGAACCTTAACATCTGAATTGGTTGCTACTTTAACATAAGAAGTTGTATAAGAAAGAATTGTTGTTATGATGCTAGGAAAAGTGATTGAAATTTTTATTGACCAAACTTGTGCACTTTGCTAGCATTCACACTTCAAAAATTATTTCTTTTATCATTTACCTACTCTAGGACGAGTAGGAATTAAGCTTGGGGATGCTGATATGTCTCCAATGTATCTATAATTTATGAAGTATTCATGCTGATATATTATCATTCTAGGATATTTTAAAATCATTTTATAGCAACTTTATATCATTTTTTGGGACTAACCAATTGACCCAGTGCCAGTTGCTATTTTTTGCTTGTTTTTTACATCGCACGAAATCAATATGAAATGGAGTCCAAACACCACGAAACTTTTTGGAGATTTTTTATGGACCAAAACCCAAGATGGGCTAGAGCAGCACCTGGGGGGTGCCCCGAGGGGGGCACAACCCACCATGGCGTGCCTGGGGGCCCAGGCGCGCCCAGGTGGGTTGTGCCCACCTCGGTGGCCTCCCGTATCCCCTCTTTACCCTATAAATTCCCAAAAATTCCAGAAACCCTCGGGGTAAACCTAGATCAGAAGTTCCACCGCCGCAAGGCTCGGTAGCCACCAAAAGCCAATCTAGACCCTTTCCGGCACCTTGCCGGAGGGGGAATCATCTCCAGTGGCCATCTTCATCATCCCAGCGGCCACCACGATGAGGAGGGAGTAGTCCACCCTCGGGTATGAGGTTTTGTACCAGTAGCTATGTGCTTAATCTCTCTCTCTCTCTCGTGTTCTTGAGATGTCACGATCTTGATGTATTGCGGGCTTTGTTAATATAGTCGGATCATATGGTGTTTTCCCTCTCTATCTTGTTGTGATGAATTGAATTTTTCCCTTTGAGATTTTGTTGTTTCCGGATTGAATACTTTTATGGATTTGAGAGCACTTGATATATGTCTTGCATATGAATAATCATGGTGACAATGGGGTATCGTATTGATTCAATTGATATATGTTTTGGCACTCAACTCACGGATTCCCGAGGTGACATTGGGTTAATCTATGCTTAGGGGTTGATGCACGTTCTTGTCTTTGTTTCTCTGGTAGAAATCTTGGGGCAATCTTTGAAGTTCTTTGTGTTGGATTGAGTATTGATACGTCCATTTTGCATCATACTTTTATATCGATATGTATTGCATTATGGGCTGCTATTACACATTATGTCACAATACTTATGCCTTTTCTATCTTATTTTACAAGGTTTACATGAAGAGGGGGAATGCCGGCAGCTGGAATTCCGGGCTGGAAAAGGAGAAAATATTAGAGACCTATTCTGCACATCTCCAAAAGTCCTGAAATTCCACGAGAATTATTTTCAGAATATATAAATATTGGGCGAAAGAAGTACAAGAGGGGGGCCACCCACCGTCCACGAGCGTGGGGGCGCGCCCTACCCCCTGGGCGCGCCCCCTGCCTCGTTTCCCCCTGGTGGCCCTCTGATGCCCATCTTTGGCTATATGGAGTCTTTCGTGGAGGAAAAAAATCATAAGCAAGCTTACGGGACGAAACTCCGTGCCACGAGGCGAAACCAATATAGGGCTCCGGCGGAACTGTTCTGCCAGGGAAACTTCCCTCCTGGAGGGGGAAATCATCACCATCGTCATCACCAATGATCCTCTCATAGGGAGGTGGTCAATCTCCATCAACATATTCACCAGCACCATCTAATCTCAAATCCTAGTTCATCTCTTGTATCCAATCTTTGTATCCAAACCTCAGATTGGTACCTGCGGGTTGATAGTAGTGTTGATTACTCCTTGTAGTTGATGCTAGTTGGTTTACTTGGTGGAAGATCATATGTTCAGATCCATTATGCGTATTAATACCCCTTTGGTTATGAACATGAATATGCTTTGTGAATAGTTAATTTTTTTCCCAGGGACATGGGAGAAGTCTTGCTATAAGTAGTCATGTGAATTTGGTATTCGTTCAATATTTTGATGAGATGTATGTTGTCATCCCTCTAGTGGTGTCATGTGAACGTCGACTACATGACACTTCACCATTGTTTGGGCCTAGAGGGATGCATTGGGAAGTAATAAGTAGATGATGGGTTGCTAGAGTGACAGAAGCTCAAACCCTAGTTTATGTGTTGCTTTGTAAGGGGCTGATTTGGATCCATATGTTTCATGCTATGGTTAGGTTTAACTTAATACTTCTGTTGTAGTTGCGGATCCTTGCAATAGGGGTTAATCATAAGTGGGATGCTTGTCCAATTAGGCACAGTACCCAAGCACCGGTCCACCCACATATCAAATTATCAAAGTAACGAACGCGAATCATATGAATGTGATGAAAACTAGCTTGACGATAATTCCCATGTGTCTTCGGGAGCGCTTTACTTCATATAAGAGTTTGTCTAGGCTTGTCCTTTGCCACGAAAAGGATTGGGCCATCTTGCTGCACCTTATTTACTTGCATTACTTGTTACTCGTTACAAATTACCTTATCACACAACTATCTGTTACCGATAATTTCAGTGCTTGTAGAGAATACCTTGCTGAAAACCTCTTATCATTTCCTTCTGCTCCTCGTTGGGTTTGACACTCTTAATTATCGAAAAGGATACGACAGACCCCCTACACTTGTGGGTCATCAAGACTCTTTTCTGGCGCCGTTACCGGGGAGAGAAGCGCCTTTGGTAGGTGGATTTTGGTAAGGAAAAATTTATATAGTGTGCTGAAATTACTGTCACTTGTTACTATGGAACATAATCCTTTGAGGGGCTTGCTCAGGGTATCTTCACCCCGACCAGTAGAGCAAAGAGTTGCTCCTCAACCTACTGAAAATGTTTACTTTGAAATTACTTCGGGTATGATCGAGAAACTGCTAGCTAATCCTTTCACAGGTGACGGAACATTACATCCCGATTTGCACCTAATCTATGTGGATTATTTAAGCTTGAAAGTATGCCCGAGGATGTTATCAAGAAGAAGGTCTTCCCTTTATCTTTGAAGGGAGATGCATTGACATGGCTTAGGCTATGTGATGATATTGGATCACGGAACTACCAACGATTGAAATTGGAATTTCATCAGAAGTTTTGTCCTATGCATCTTGTTCATCGTGATCATAATTATATATATAATTTTTGGCCTCGTGAAGGATTAAGAATCGCTCAAGCTTGGGGGAGGCTTAAGTCAATGTTATATTCATGCCCCAATCATGAGCTCTCAAAGGAAATGATTATTCAAAATTTCTATGCTCAGATTTCTCTTAGTAATCGTTCCATGCTCGATACTTCTTGTATTGGATCTTTTATGATGAAGACTATTGAATTCAAATGGGATTTATTGGAAAGAACTAAACGCAACTCTGAAGATTGGGATCTCGAGGAAGGTAAGGAGTCAGGTATAACACCTAAGTTTGATTGTGTTAAATCTTTTATGGATACCGATGCTTTCCGTGAATTTAGCACTAAATATGGACTTGACTCTGAGATAGTAGCTTCTTTCTATGAATCCTTCGCTACTCATGTTGATCTCCCTAAGGAGAAGTGATTTAAATATAATCCTCCCATTGAATTAAAAGTAGTTGCACCTATTAAAGTTCAAGAAAAGACTATCACTTATAATGATCCTGTTGTCCCTACTGCTTATATTGAGAAACCACCTTTCCCTGTTAGAATAAAGGATCATGCTAAAGCCTCAACTTTGGTTTGTAAGAGTAACACTAGAACACCTACTCCCTCTGAGAAAATTAAAGTTGAACCTAGTGTAGCTATGGTTAAAGATCTCTTGCATGATAATATTTATGGGCATGTTATTTACTTCTGCAATGAATCTGCTAGAATTGCTAGACCTGATACTAAAAATAAACATAGACTTGTTGTAGGCATGCCTGTTATTTCTGTTAAAACAAGAGATCATTTCTATCATGGCTTATGTGATATGGGTGCTAGTGCAAGTGCAATACCTCATTCCTTATAGAAAGAAATTATGCATGATATTGCACCTGCTGAGATAGAAGAAATTGATGTTACAATTAAGCTTGCCAATAGAGACACTATTTCACCGGTTGGGATTGTTAGAGATGTTGAAGTCTTGTGTGGGAAAGTTAAATATCCTGCTGATTTTCTTGTTCTTGGTTCCCCACAAGATGACTTTTGTGCCATTATATTTGGTAGACCCTTCTTGAATACTGTTAATGCTAAGATAGACTGCAATAAAGATATTGTTTCTGTTGGTTTAGGGGATATGTCTCATGAATTTAATTTTGCTAAATTTCGTAGACAACCCCATGATAAAGAATTGCCTAGTAAAGATGAAATTATTGGTCTTACTTCTATTGCAGTGCCTCCTAGTGATCCTTTAGAACAATATTTGCTAGACCATGAAAATGATATGTTTATGAATGAAAGAAGGGAAATAGATGAAGTATTCTTTAAATACGGACCTATTTTGAAGCACAACTTGCCTGTTGAAATCTTGGGATCCTCATCCACCTAAGGGTGATCCCGTGTTTGAGCTTAAACCTTTAGCTGATACTCTTAAATATGCTTATCTTGATGAGAAAGAGATATACCCTGTTATTATTAGTGCTAACCTTTCAGAGCATGAAGAAAAGAAATTATTGAAAACTCAGAAGAAGCACCGTGCTGCTATTGGATATACTCTTGATGATCTTTAGGGCATTTTTCCCATTCTATGCCAGCACAAAATAAAATTGGAGAAGGATGCTAAACCAGTTGTTGATCACCAAGGATGGTTAAATCCTAAGATGAAAGAGGTGGTAAGAAAAGAAATACTAAAGCTTCTGGAGGCAGGTATAATTTATCCCGTTGCTGATAGTCAGTGGGTAAGTCCTGTCCATTGTGTCCCTAAGAAGGGAGGTATTAATGTTGTTCCTAATGATAAAGATGAATTGATCCCACAAAGAATTATTACATGTTATAGAATGGTAATTGATTTCCACAAATTAAATAAAGCTACTAAAAAGGATCATTACCCTTTACCTTTTATTGATCAAATGATAGAAAGATTATCCAAACATACACATTTTTGCTTTCTAGATGGTTATTCTGGTTTCTCTCAAATACCTGTGTCAAAAGAGGATCAAGAAAAGACAACTTTTACTTGCCCTTTCGGTACCTTTGCTTATAGACACATGCCTTTTGGTTTATGCAATGCACCTGCTACTTTTCAAAGATATATGGCTGCTATATTCTCTGTTTTTTGTGAAAAGACTGTTGAGGTTTTCATGGATGATTTATCCGTTTACGGAACTTCTTTTGAAGAGATGTGAAGAAACTCATCTTGTCTTGAATTGGGAGAAATGCCACTTTATGGTTAATGAAGGTATTGACTTGGGGCATAAAATTTCTCAAAGAGGTATTGAAGTTGATAAAGCTAAAGTTGATGCTATTGAAAAGATGCCGTGTTCCAAGGACATTAAAGGTATAAGAAGTTTCCTTGGTCATGCCGGTTTTTATAGGAGGTTCATTAAGGAATTTTCTAAAATTTCTCGGCCTCTGACTAATCTCTTACAAAAAGATGTCCCTTTTGTCTTTGATGATTATTGTGTAGAAGCATTTGAAATACTTAAGAAAGCTTTGATTTCTTCACCTATTGTTCAGCCTCCCGATTGGAATTTACCATTTGAAATTATGTGTGATGCTAGTGACTATGCTGTAGGGGCTGTTCTAGGACAAAGAGTTGATAATGAATTAAATGTTATTCAATATGCTAGTAAAACTCTAGACAGTGCTCAAAGAAATTACGTTACTACTGAAAAGAATTTTTAGCAGTTGTATTTGCTTGTGATAAGTTCAGACCTTATATTGTTAATTCTAAAGTAATTGTTCACACTGATCATGCTGCTATTAAATATCTTATGGAAAAGAAAGATGCTAAACCTAGACTTATTAGATGGGTTCTCTTGCTTCAAGAATTTGATTTGCATATTATTGATAGAAAGGGAGCTGAGAACCCCGTTGCATAAAACTTGTCTAGGTTAGAGAATGTTCTTGATGACCCACTACCTATTGATGATAGCTTTCCTAATGAACAATTAGCTATGATAAATGCTTCTCGTACTGCTCCATGGTATGCTGATTATGCTAATTATATTGTTGCTAAGTTTATACCACCTAGTTTCACATACCAGCAAAAGAAAAAGTTCTTCTATGATTTAAGACATTACTTCTAGGATGACCCCCATCTTTATAAAGAAGGAGTAGATGGTGTTATTAGACGTTGTGTACCTGAGCATGAACAGGAACAGATCCTACGCAAGTTTCACTCCGAGGCTTATGGAGGACACCATGCTGGAGATAGAACTGCACATAAGGTATTGCAATCCAGTTTTTATTGGCCTACTCTCTTCAAAGATGCTCGTAAGTTTGTCTTGTCTTGTGATGAATGTCAAAGAATTGGTAATATTAGTAGACGTCAAGAAATGCCTATGAATTATTCACTTGTTATTGAACCGTTTGATGTTTGGGGCTTTGATTATATGGGACCGTTTCCATCCTCTGATGGGTATACACATATTGTAGTTGCTGTTGATTACGATACTAAGTGGGTAGAAGCTATTCCAACTAGTAGTGCTAATCATAACACCTCTATTAAGATGCTTAAAGAAGTTATTTTTCCGAGGTTTGGAGCCCCTAGATACTTAATGACTGATGGTGGTTCACATTTTATTCATGGTGTTTTTCGTAAAATGCTTGCTAAGTATGATGTTAATCATAGAATTGCATCCCCTTATCATACACAATCTAGTGGTCAAGTAGAATTGAGTAATAGAGAGCCTAAATTAATTTTGCAAAAGACTGTTAATAGATCTAGAAAGAATTGGTCCAAGAAACTTGATGATGCATTATGGGCCTATAGAACTGCATATAAAAATCCTATGGGTATGTCTCCGTATAAAATGGTTTATGGTAAAGCATGTCACTTACCTCTTGAACTAGAACATAAGGCATATTGGGCCATCAAAGAGCTCAACTATGACTTCAAACTTGCCGGTCAGAAGAGGATTTTTCACATTTGCTCACTTGATGAATGGAGAACCCAGGCTTATGAGAATGCCAAACTATTTAAAGAAAAAGTTAAAAGATGGCTTGATAAAAGGATACAAAAACGTGAGTTTAATGTAGGTGATTATGTATTGTTATACAAATCTCGTTTAAGATTTTTTGCAGGCAAACTCCTCTCTAAATGGGAAGGTCCTTACATAATCGAGGAGGTCTATCGTTCCTGTGCCATCAAAATCAACAACTTCGAAGGCACAAATTCGAGGGTGGTAAATTGTCAAAGAATCAAACATTATATCTCATAATCCCATAAATGTTGAAACTAATGTTGTTGAAACCGTAACCCCGGAGGAATACATACCGGACACTTTCCAGAATGTTTCAGACTTCGAAAAGGAATAGGTATGAGGTACGGTAAGTAAACCGACTCCAAAACAGTTCTAATGGCAATTTTTCTCCGTTTTGGAATATTTAATAAAATAGGAAAATAAGTAGTCCGAAAAGGACACGAGGCTTCCACGAGGGTGGAGGTCGCGCCCTACCCCCCTGGGCGCGCCCCCTTCCTCGAGGTCACCGCGTGTGCTCTCCGGATTCCATTTTCTTGCACGACACTTCTTTTGGTCGATAAAAAATCTTTATATAATCTCCCAAAGGTTTTGACAAACATATCACGCAAATATCTCCCGTTTTGATTTTGAGTTGTTTTCTGCCAGGGTTGTCAAAGCCAGGCATCATGTTGTCTCCCTCCTCCTCCAACAATGAGGGCAAAGATGCTTGGCTAATGAAGATAGAGCTGAAGAGAGAAGATCCCGGATAGATCAACAAGGATGATGGGATCAAGAAGGCCATGGGAGATCATGTTCCGGCAGTAGTAGACGAAGAAATCCTTCAACCTCATCACAATCTCTTTACCCCAACGGAGATTGAAGCTTTCAAGATGATTGAGTTAGCTTGCATTCAAAACAAGTATCTCACAAGTGAAAATATTTTGTTGAGGGAGCATATCATCGCACTCAAGGGCATTATCCGCAAACTGGAGGACCTCCTACGCTTGATGTGCGACTACCCATCATCACCAACACCTTCTTCACCAACAAAGAAGAACTGCACAATGGGTATGGGCACTCCCCTTGGCAACTGCCAAGCTTGGGGGAGTGCCACCGTATCGTATCACCATCACTTTTATCCTTACCGTTTTTCTTAGTTCGATCCTTTTGGTAATATCTTGATCTAGTAGAATAAAGTTTTGATATGATCTAGATTTTAGTTTTGCTTCATGATCCTTCTATGTAATGGAGTCCGTGAGCTGTATATAATAAAGATTAGTGTTGAGTCAAGGGCTTGATTATTTTGCTATGATCTTGAGGGAATAGAATAAAAAAGAGAAATAAAAATAAATAAAGAGATCGTATGGATCTTATGGAGAGTAATGACTTCACATATAAAGAGTATGATGAATAAAAGTTGTTGAGAGTGGACAAACATTGTTTTGGTCATCGTTGCAATTAATAGGAAGTAATAAAGAAAGAGAAGTTTTCACATATAAATATACTATCTTGGACATATTTTAGGATTGTGAGCACTCATTAAAGTATGATATGCTAAAGAGTTGACGTTGGACAAGGAAGACAACGTAATGGGTTATGTTTTCTTAAATCTAAGATAAATTATATTGTCATGTATCATCCAACATGTTGAGCTTGCCTGTCCCTCTCTTCCTAGCCAATTTCTTTGCACTAAGTAGAGATACTACTTGTGCTTCCAAATAGGCTTAAACCCAGTTTTGCCATGAGAGTCCACCATATCTACCTATGGATTGAGTAAGATCCTTCAAGTAAGTTGTCATCGTTGCAAGCAATAAAAATTTCTCTCTAAATATGTATGATTTATTAGTGTGAAGAAAATAAGCTTTATACGATCTTGTGATGTCGAAGAAATAAAAGCGACAGACTGCATAATAAAGGTCCATATCACAAGTGGCAATATAAAGTGACGTTCTTTCGCATTAAGATTTTGTGCATCCAACCACAAAAGCACAACAATTGGTATTCAGAGCTTGGTTTGTCGGTCGTGATCTTCGGAAAGCACTCGAAGGATCATGTCAGACACAGGCAAGGAGATCGTGACGGCGGCAGCGGGAGCACCGATGCCGATGGTGGGGGGATCACAATTCCCCCGTTTGGATCGAGACGAGTATGCACTATGGGCGATGAACATGGAGGTCGCAATGGAGGGAGTTGAGTACTGGGAAGCCGTCGACCCCGGCATGACAACCTCTGCTTCCCTCTGCGAAGGGCCTATCTTTTATTCTTGCCTTATACTTCATGCAAGAGTCATGGTGATCTTCACCTTTCCTTTTTGCATTTTATCCTGTGTCAAGCACAATGTGTTGGAAAGATCATGATATATATGGCTAATTGGATCTGGGTTTTGATGAACTATTATTGTTGACATTACCCTTGAGGTAAAAAGTTGGGAGGCAAAACTATAAGCCCCTATCTTTCTCTATGTCCGATTAAAACTTCATAACCATAAATATCGCATGAGTGTTAGCAATTGTGATAGACTAAATGATGGTTGAGTATGTGGACTTGCTGAGAAGCTCTTATATTGACTCTTTCCTATGTTATGATAAATTGCAATTGCTTCAATGACTGAGATTATAGTTTGTTAGTTTTCAATGAAGTTTCTGATTCATACTTGAGTATGTGAATGAATTGTTACTTTAGCATAAGAGATCATATGAATATATATATATATATATATGTGTGTGTGTGTGTGTTGATTTTCTAATAATGATCATGATGCCCTCATGTCCGTATTTTATTTTATCGACACCTCTATCTCTAAACATGTGGACATATTTTTCGATTGCGGCTTTCGCTTGAGGACAAGCGAGGTCTAGGCTTGGGAGAGTTGATACGTCCATTTTGCATCATGCTTTTATATCGATATTCATTGCATTATGGGCTGATATTACACATTATGTCACAATACTTATTCCTTTTCTCTCTTATCTTACAAGGTTTACATGAAGAGCGGGAATGACGGCAGCTGGAATTCTGGGCTGGAAAAGGAGCAAATATTAGAGACCTATTCTCCACATCTCCAAAAGTCCTGAAACTCCACGGTAATTATTTCCAGAATATAAAAAAAATATTGGGCAAAAGAAGTACTAGAGGGGGGCCACCCACCGTCCACGAGGGTCGGGGGAGCGACCTACCCCCTGGGTGCGCCCCTGCCTCGTGGGCCCCCTGGTGGCCCTCTGATGCCCATTTTTGGCTATATGGAGTCTTTCAATGAGGAAAAAATGATAAGCAAGCTTACGGGACAAAACTCCGACGCCACGAGGCGGAACCTTGGCGGAACCAATCTAGGGCTCCGGCGGAGCTGTTCTCCAGGGGAAACTTCCCTCCATGAGGGGGAAATCATCACCATCATCATCACCAATGATCCTCTCATCGGGAGGGGGTCAAACTCCATCAACATCTTCACCAGTACCATCTCATCTCAAACCCTAGTTCATCTCTTGTATCCAATCTTTGTATCCAAACCTCAGATTGGTACCCGTGGGTTGCTAGTAGTGTTGATTACTCTTTATAGTTGATGCTAGTTGGTTTACTTGGTGGAAGATCATATGTTCAGATCCATTATGCATATTAATACTCCTTTGATTATGAACATGAATATGCTTTGTGAGTAGTTACGTTTGTTCCTGAGGACATGGGAGAAGTCTTGCTATAAGTAGTCATGTGAATTTGGTATTCGTTCGATATTTTGATGAGATGTATGTTGTCATCCCTCTAGTGGTGTCATGTGAACGTCGACTACATGACACTTCACCATTGTTTGGGCCTATAGGGAGGCATTGGGAAGTAATAAGTGGATGATGGGTTGCTAGAGTGACAGAAGCTTAAACCCTAGTTTATGCGTTGCTTCATAAGGGGCTGATTTTGATCCATATGTTTCATGCTATGGTTAGGTTTACCTTAATACTTCTGTTGTAGTTGCGGATCCTTGCAATAGGGGTTAATCATAAGTGGGATGCTTATACAAGTAAGGGCAGTACCCAAGCACCGGTTCACCCACATATCAAATTATCAAAGTACCGAACGCGAATCATATGAACGTGATGAAAACTAGCTTGACGATAATTCCCATGTGTCCTCGGGAGCGCTTTACTTTATATAAGAGTTTGTACAGGCTTGTCCTTTGCTACAAAAAGGATTGGGCCATCTTGTTGCAGCTTATTTACTTGCATTACTTATTACTCGTTACAATTTACCTTATCACAAAACTATCTGTTACCAATAATTTCAGTGCTTGTAGAGAATACCTTGCTGAAGACCGCTTATCATTTCCTTCTGCTCCTCGTTGGGTTCGGCACTCTTACTTATCGAAAAGGTTCCGGTAGATCCTCTACACTTGTGGGTCATCAAGAATTATGAATATGAATTTGCTTTGGTGTTATTTTAGTACAAACTCTTGAATAGATCGAATAGAAAGAATAGCTTTGAGGTGGTTTCGTACCCTACAAACAATTTATTCTTATGTTCTCCAATAGATAGGAACTTTGGAGTGATTCTTCATCGTACTTTGAGGGGTGGTTATATGATCCAATTATATTAGCATTGTTGAGAGGTTGCACTAGCGAAAGTACGGACCCTAGGCCTCATTTTCAAGCATTCCAATACCGTTTTTGTGCCCATTTCCTATTTGCTACCTTTCTATTTTTATTTATTCATATTATAAAAATATATTTCTACCATCCGTATTACACTTTTATCACCATCACTTCGCCGAACTAGTGCGCCTATATAATTTGCCATTGTATTAGGTGTGCTGGGGACACAAGAAATTTCTTGTATTTGGTTGCAGGGTTGTTTGAGAGAGACCATCTTCATCCTACGCCTCCCATGGATTGATAAACCTTAGGTCATCCACTTGAGGGAAAATTGCTACTGTCCTACAAAACTCCGCGCTTGGAGACCCAACACGTGTCTACAAGAATAAAGTTGCGTAGTAGGCATCTGCGAGTCAGATGACCCTCAACGCTACATCTCTGACAACTTTACTACTGAGGAGGTCTTTCGAGCTGTGAACTCCTTACTTGGGGAGTCACCAGAAAATTGTAACAAGATAGGGCTACCTCCGCTCTTCAATCTTAACCCGGCCCTAGCTGTAAGCACTGTTCTATTTCCGGTTTTAAATATCCTTGATTCTGTTCTATGTCTTACTTGTCAATCTTTTCTTATTACATATCCCGACTCTGCTTTTTGGAAGAGGAAAATAAAGACTGTTGTGGCTAAGACCAGGACTGGCCCAAAGTCCAAGAAGAGCAAACCAACTGTTGTGATTAAGCTGGCTGCTATGGGAGAGTCAGCGGATGTTGATGACCAGTCTGAGGTAGAACTTGACTCTCTTGGCCGCTTTTTTAATGACTTAGCTAACACTTCTTACTATTAGTATGAGGGTGCATCAAGCTAGGCTGATAATCCAGAGGTAATTTCTATCTCTTTCAGCTCAAACTCACCACCTCCAGAGAAAATCTGGCGGGTTGTTTGAAAAGTACCGTTTTCGCACCCAAATGCTTACTTAGAACCAAACTTTGTTTTTGAAAAAGGCTCAATACGATGCAAGGGCCAAACACGGAGTAGCGACACTAAAGAACTGGTGACTGGGTTAACTCATAATACTTCACGCAAGCAACATACTGAGGTGCCACACGACCCAACTCTGTGTTTACCCAAAGGAGGCCTTATCAGACAACCCCTTAATCTGTCTGACTCAAATTATAAGGAGTCATCTCCGTCCTCAGGAGGCACATCGCAAACTCGGCTTCCTACCTTCGTTGTTAACACATGGTAAGTACTTGCATTTGTTGAAAAAAAACTTGTTGTCATATACTCATAAATCTTTTATCCTTGTTATAGGGCCAAAGCAAAAAATAGTAAGAAGCAAAAGGTAGGCAAATCTTCCAAGAACCCCGAAGTCTCTGAGCCGGAGAAAGAGGTGCTAGAAACCCCTGAGGTCCCAACCCGGAATTCTGAAGAACCTCTCAATCAACAAAATGATATGCCTCCACAGACTGACACAACAGCTTCTGAGGCCATGGATACTGAAGCTAACCCGACAGATAATCGTGACCCGCCAAGTCCTACCTCAAATCCTGTCAAGCTAGTTGAAGAAATTTCTTCTGAGAAGAACACTGATGATATTACTATCACTAGGGAGAGTTATAAGGCATTGGGAATCTCCAATGTGCTAGCTAAGCATGCTGCTAAGGAAGCCTTTATTAGAGAAGGGCAAGACAAAACTGGATCTGCAAAGCTATGCAGAGTTCAGTGTGAGCGAATTGCACGCGGGCTATCTAAGCCGCCTTCATACAAGCTGTACTATTGAGGACGGCTTAGTAAACATGATGAAGCAAAAATATGAGGTATGGATGAACTTAACCCCTCTCAATCTCGTATATATGCTCATATAGCCCCCCAAGTATGAAGCATAGGAAAATCAATGAGTATGTTTGAAACTTATGTATATTTCCAAAATGTAGCCCCAAAGGGCTGGCTCATCCTTGTAAGATGAGTCGGGTCTTTGAAATTGACCACTTTGAAGAATCGCTTGTAGCCCCCAAGGGCCGGCTTATCTTTATAAGATGAACCAGGTCTCCTGTAGATCAAACTTTAAAAACCATCTTACATTAGCCCCCAAGTGCCAAGGGTATTGCTTGCAATGTGCTTGTGACTTGAATATTTTCAACCATAATACAACTACTTAATGCTGATTCAATCACTCTAGCAATTATTTGAATGACATTATTGGTTGTAACCCTTGGCAAGAAGCTTTAAGTCTGGGCGAGTCAAACATAGCCGGCTTAAAGAAAAACTTGGAAATAGAACAAGCTGAACACGCCAAGGCCGAGTCAAATTGAAATCTTCCTTGCAAGATACTGAAAAGATCAAGGCCAACTTTGATGCTGAAAGAGCCACCTGGGATACTGAAAAGGCCATGCTACTAAAAAGACCGAAAGATGCTGAAGGCCAGCTTAAATCCGTAACTGAGGAATTGTCCGGCTTAAAGAGTCATATTTCCCAAATGACAGCCGCCATCTTTGGTAAGTGAAATTTGCACTTAATTAAAGTAACTCGCTTGGTAACCTTAAATTTGATACTAACTCTCTGGGCGACTCTTGTTTTGCAATCTTAATAGGTGCGAGAAGTGCCAGCCTTAGGCAAAATTTGAAGACCAAGCTGAAATCGATCTATTGTTTAATAGAGAAGTTATACAATGGCAGCCTATAGACACTTGTAGCTGTATCTGGTGGTAAGAAGCCGCCACCACTCATGAAGACTGTGCTGGATCACTTATCCACAGTGTCGAAGCAAGTGGAGGAGCTGAAACTGTCAGCCGCCCGTTTCGGAGCCATCACCGCACTAAGACGGGCCAAAGCTTACTAATTGGAGCTGGACCCACCAGAGATGACTGGCGGGTGTCTAGAATATAATGACGACGAGTCTATCTTCACTGAAGCAGATTTTACCATATGTGTCAGGGAGATGCGGCCTCTGAACCTGACGAAGTATCAACATTCTTATGATAGTACTAACACTCGCATCAAGGCGCCTTCCTTCAATGTTGTGGACTTAACTCCTCAAAGGAGTAAGCATATTTTTGCCTCAAACATTGACTCTTCTATTGTCATGAATGACGAAGCAACCTTTGAGGCCTTAACCAGTATCTACTGGACGTCGGATAATCTTCAGATTGCAAGCAGCGAAGAACCGACACAGGATAACCCGGAGGCTTCAACTACAAGACGCCAGGATGATGTTTAACCCGGCTGGTCATAACCCGGACGGCTCTAAGGCCAGTTCAAAGGAGTGATTTAACCTTGAAAAACTTTGTTGAGAAACTTTTGGGCTCTGCTAAAGCCTTGTAATAGCTTTAGCTTAAAACAGTTATCTACCTTGTCATTCCTTCGTGCATGTGTTTGAATTGATGAACAAACAATCGAATGGTTCGGCTTCATTGAATGCCTAGTCAAGCTATATATATAGCCATGTTTTGCTTTGCCCCATCTTTGGATTCAGGCTCAGTTTTTATGATTTGATATGTAATCCATAAGAGGTCCTTCAATTTTGCTGGCGACTTATAGTCAAAAAAGCCAGGGTGGGTTAATAACCCAATGCCTCATAATCATGAAAAACTTTGAAAGATCACTTGGTGACTCATGGCCTCTGTGCTAACCCGGACCTTAATAGATCCAGGGATTTATATCCTGCATAAAATTCTTGCAAGAATAGAAAAACTAGATATATATATATATGTCTTAATATGAGTCGGCTTCGAAGGCACGACCAAAAAACTAAAAACTGGCCTTGTGAGGCTGAAATTTTGCTTTCATGAAGCGTGGCTGAAAAGCCTTGGTTTGTCGTCACTATCAGTATGCTGGCCCTTACATGACTTAACCGTTTTTAAACCTTGACAAGTTCAGGGTCATGTAGATTGACTTGTCAAGAGTACAACGGGTCATCTTGTTCGGAGTAGCATCAAGCATAAAGGCAGGTTATACTAGGCGAGTACAACGGGTCATCTTGTTTGGGTCACAAGGGTTTTGTAAGCTAAACTCGTTGAGTTGGAAGCCCCCCGGTGCCCTTATGATCAATAAATAAAAGCTCATGCACAATAAATATGAGATGAAACGACAGAGACCCCGAATTTTTCGAGGATGCCGGTTTTTTTATGTTGATCATAAAAGATATATACATAGATAAAAGTATGTATAATGACTAGAGTCCGTAGCTCAAGTGTAGTATGGCCGAAGATGAGTAATATTCCAAGGCCTGTTGGTCTCCTCCTCATAGGTATGTGACTTCTTGTGCTCGCGTATGTCAATGAGATAATATCGCCCATTGTTGAGGTTTTTGCTGACCACAAAAGGTCCTTCCCAAGGTGGCGATAACTTATGCATCCCTGTCTGATCTTGAATCAAACGAAGCACTAAGTCACACTCCTGGAATGTCCGACTTCTAATCCGGCGGCTATGATAGCGGTGCAAGTCTTTTTGGTAAATTGCCGAGGGAGCCGCCGCCAGATCACGTTTTTCTTCCAAAGCACCCAGGGCGTCTTGACGTGCCTTCTCATTGTCTGCTTCAATGTAAGCCATCACCCTAGGCGAGTCATGACGAATATCACTTGGGAGAGCCGCCTCGACTCTGTAAACCACAAAGAAGGGTGTGTAGCCTGTTGATCTGTTAGGGGTAGTCCTGATGCTCGAAAGAACTGCAGGAAGCTCTTCAACCCAACAACCTGAAGTTCGCTCCAGAGGCACCATGAGCCGAGGCTTGATGCCCTTTAGTATCTCCTGGTTAGCACGCTCAGCCTGCCCATTAGATTCTGCATGAGCTACTGATGACACATCAAGCCGGAGATGGTCTCTTTTACAGAATTCTTTCATAGCACCCTTGGAAAATTTTGCCCCATTATCCGTGATGATACCATGAGGATAACCAAAGTAGGAGATCAGCTTTTTCACAAACTGAACTGCGTTCGCTGCCTCACAATTGCTAACGGGCTCAGCTTCCACCCACTTGGTAAATTAAAAACTGCAACAAGGAAGTGAGTTTTCTTGCCATTAGACCCTTTAAATGGCCCAACCATATCAAGCCCCCAGACCACAAATGACCAAGTTATCAGGATCATCCTTAGCTCCTGAGCCGGCACATGAGCATGTCTTCCAAACTTCTGACAACCTTCACACTTGTGCACCAGATCTTCAACATCTGCATGAGCCGTCAACCAAAAGAACCCATGTCCGAAAGCTTTAGCCACTAGGGATCTTAAGCCGGCATGATGACCACAATCCCCAGCATGAATATCTTGAAGAATCTCACGGCCTTCATCAGGGGAGACATAGCGTTGATACACGCCTATGACGCTGCACCTGTGTAACTCGCCATTGATGATTGTCATGGACTTAGAATGTCTGATGATCCGTCGCGCCGAGAGCTCATCTTCTAGTAACTCGCCTCTGGTTAAGTACGCCAAATAAGGTAGAGTCCAATCTGGAATAGCACGTAGAGCCGCCACCAACTACCCCTCCGGGTAAGGAATAGCAAGATCCTCCTTTGAGGGTAATTTGATAGAAGGATTGTGTAACACATCAAGGAACACAATGGGGGGAAACAGCTTAAACTGTGACCCAAGCCGAGACCATGAATCAGCCGTCTCATTCTTGCGCCATTCTATATGGTCCACTTGGTATCCCTTAAAATGACCAGCAATATTGTCCACTGCCTGACGATAAGCCGCCATAAGTAGGTCTTTAGAATCCCACTTTCTTGAAACTTGTTGTGCCACTAAGTCTGAGTGGCCTAGACGCCTGACCCAAGTCAAGTTCATCTCCTTGGCCATTCGGAGTCCATGAAGAAAAGCTTCATATTCAGCTGCATTGTTGGTACAAGGGAACTTGGGTCTTAATACATAGCAAAATTGATCACCTCTTGGGGATTCCAAAATTACTCCAGCCCCCGAGCCTTCCAACTGTCTGGACCCACCAAAGTGTATAGTCCAATATGTGTTATCCAGCTTCTCCTCAGGTGCTTGCACCTTTGTCCAATCATTAATGAAATCCACTAGAGCCTATTGAGGGAGTCCTGGACTAAGGGGTCCTCGGGCGTCCGGCCTGTTATCTATGGGCCGGACTGATGGGCTATGAGGATACAAAGACCGAAGACTACACCCATGTCCAGATGGGACTCTCCTTGGCGTGGAAGGCAAGCTTGGCGACGGAATATGTAAACTCCCTTCATTGTAACTGACCTTGTGTAACCCTAGATCCTCCCGGTGTCTATATAAACTGGAGGACTTAGTCCGGATAGGATATGATCAATACCTTAGTCATACAGGCTAGACTTCTAGGGTTTTAGACATTACGATCTCGTGGTAGATCAACTCTTGTAATACTCATATTCATCAATATCAATCAAGCAGGAAGTAGGGTATTACCTTCGTAGAGAGGGCACGAACCTGGGTAAACATCGTGTCCCCTGTCTCCTATTACCATCAACCTTAGACGAACAGTTCGGGACCCCCTACCCAAGATCCGCCGGTTTTGACACTGACATTGGTGCTTTCATTGAGAGTTCCTCTGTGATGTCGCTAAAAGGTTTGATGGCCCCTTCAATCGTCGATAATGACGATGTCTGCGGAGAAATTTTCCTCCCCGGGCAGATCTTCGTATTCGGCGGCTTCGCACTGCAGGCCAACTCATTTGGCCATCTAGAGCAGATCAAAAGCTACGCCCCTGGCCATTAGGTCAGATTCGGGAGCTTGAACTACGTCGTGGACATCCGTGGAGACTTGATCTTCGCCGGATTCGATATCGCGGTGGCCTCTCCCGATCACCCCAATGATCATGACCTAAATCTGTCATCGGGCCACATCCAGGAGATCGCTCCTGTAACCGCTCTGGCCCTAGAGCCGGAGCAGGCCGCTCCATCCAAATAGGGGAGGATTAACCCTACCTCGGAGGCCGCAGACTCCATGGCGTTGGAGCCGCACATGGACCTGGTCTCACACGATGCCCATGCCACCGGAATGCCGGACTCGTCTCCGGCCGTAGGTTCCGAACCGCATGAGCCCGTGGATGCCGAGCTTGATCGTTTATTGATCTTCAAATTCAGTGCCACATACATCTTCCAACACTCGCCTTTGGGCGATGTGCTAAAATCATTAATAAACCTGTCCTTGGCGGAGGACCCCCAGCCGAACTACATCCGGCTCGAACTAGGGGCCGACAAAGGAGAATTTCGCTTCCCACCCGCCACCCACTTCGTAGCAATAGTCGAGGATTCGACCGGAACACTTGATTACGACTCCGAGAATATTGACGACATGGACAATGACGCCGGAGACAACGAAGACCCCGTTGATACAATTAATGAACAAGATGAACGGGACAATGGGCAGGATAGCCCCGGTAAATAGGCCACGCACGAAAATTCAGAGGAAGACAATTACCTTCCTCTCTCTGAGGATGAGGTGAGCCTCGGCGCCGAGGATTTCATCGTGCCTGAGGAACCTCGTGAGTAGGAGCGCTTAAAGCGCCAACTAATAGCCACTGCAAGGAGCCTGAAGAAGAAGCAGCAACAGCTTCATGCTGACCAAGATCTGCTTAATGATAGATGGACCGAAGTCCTAAGCGCCAAAAAATACGGCCTTGGTGGCCCTGCTAAAACCTACCCGAAGCATAGATCGCTACCCCAGGGCGACGATAAGGCGCTCGAGCCTGTACGATCATCGCACAATGCGGCAGGCCAACCACAACTTGGTCCGGTTCAAGCGACAACTCAAGCCGAGCAACAGACCGCCCCACCTTGCCGTAAAGGCAAGAACAAAACAGCTCAAGCTTGTACATACAACCTTCAACAGGGCTGGGGTAGTAAAACAGGACACCCAAGAGCGATTTATGGATCGGAAGGACACACCTCGACACGCGACGACGGCCACCTATTCGGACATGACAAACCTAGCCACGCCCGGGCCGAAAACCGCAAATGGACTCCGTCAGAGGTACGCCGCAGCGTGGCCCAACATAGAGGCTCCGCACACCCTCTGTGCTTCACAAATCAAGTAATGGAGCATGAATTCCCAGACGGGTTCAAACCCATGAATATCGAATCATACGATGGAACAACGGATCCCGCGGTATGGATTGAGCACTTCCTCCTCCATATCCACCTGGCCCGCGGAGATGACCTTCACGCCATCAAATACTTACCAATAAAACTCAAAGGACCAGCTCGGTACTGGTTAAACAGTCTGCCAGAAAATTTTATTGGCAGTTGGGAGGACTTGGAGGGCGCCTTTCGCAACAACTTCCAAGGAACATATGTCCGGCCACCGGATGCCGATGACCTAAGTAACATTGTCCAACAGCCCGAAGAGTCAGCAAGGAAGCTCTGGACCAAGTTCTTAGTTAAAAAGAACCAAATCATCGACTGTCCGGACACGGAAGCCCTTGCGGCCTTCAAACACAACGTCTGGGATGAATGGCTTGCACGCCACCTCAGTCAAGAAGGACCTAGATCCATGACAGCCCTTACCACTCTAATGATCCGTTTTTGCGCGGGAGAAGACAGCTGGCTCGCTCGTAGAAGCAATAGCGCCAGCGACTCAGGCACTTCCGAAATCAGAGACGGCAATGGCAAGCCACGATGAAGCAAATACAATAGACGTAATGATAATGAAAGATCACGCGACATGGCGGTTAACGCCGGATTCAGCAATCCCAAGCCCGGTCAATGGAAAAAGCCATTCAAGGTGAACAGAGACGGACCATCCAACCTAGACAGGATACTAGACCGACCCTGCCAGATTCACGGCCACCTCAATAAACCAGCTAATCATACCAACAGAAGATGTTGGGTCCTCAAGCAGGCCGGAAATATCAACACCGAACACAAGGTAAGAGGGCCGCCAGGCAATAGGGACGGCGGAATGGTTCACCAGCTAAATGCAGAGGGCCAGAAGCAATTTCCCCATGAAGATCGATCAAATTCAGAACAGAAATAGCAGTTCAGCTTCCGCCACCCATCTCATATACACGATAAAGCTATACCGCGCATACATAACTACGCACTTAAAGTACCATGGGCATCGGCGGAAGCACAATATGGACAAGTCTGCAAACACTCCAGTTACATTTTTTATATACTTTCCTTCTTTTTGCATTCTTCAATACTTATTAAATGCAGGTAGCGCAAAGGAGGAATACCTAAGACCGACTCCATCGGAGTTCAGATCCATACACTCACCTACGGGGCTACGTCCTTCAAGGATTCCCCTCGCTGAGGACAGGTGGCACAGATGTGCGACAGGAGGTCCAAAATAAACTTTTTTTGACCGCACTCTTTTTTTTAGAGTTTGTAACATGCCTTTTTCCTCTGCCTTCGACCCAGGGCATATCAAATGACCGGGGTCGTGGCATACATACATACATACATATATATATAGGGACGTGCTATTCGTCATCCTGAGTGAGGAATAGTTATTCTTCACCCCCTCTCTATTTTGACATCAATACACCGTATTTTTATGTTTCGTAAATTTTATCTTATTTTATACATAAAAAGAGAATGTCAGAAAATATATACTCACCGTAAAAAATATTTTATGTTACGTAAAATTACGAATGTAAAGACATAGTGTAAAATATACATAAAATGTGATTTTTCTGGTCTTATAACCTATTTTTTATACAAATTTTACGTACTGAATCAATATGCACGTAACTATTTATATTCTAGACATAATTTATTTAGGAAGTGATCGTAAGATTATCTCGGCTGAGAAATAACTTATTCTGCACCCTGCGTAATGAATAGTAACACTATATATATACATATATATATATATATATATAGGGTCGCGCTATTCGTCACCCTGGGTGAGGAATAGTTATTCTTCACCCCCCTCTATTTTACCATCAATGCATCGTAATTTTATGTTCCATAAGTTTTGTTTTATTTCCGACGCAAAAAGGAACCGTAAGAAAATATATAATCGCCGTAAAAAATATTTTATGTTATGTCAAATTACAAACATAAAAACATAGTCTAAAATACACATAAACTGCAAATTTTCTTGTCTTATGACCTATATTTTTATTTTCTTATGTCAAATTTTACGTAGTGAATCAATAGGAATATAAATATTTGAATTCAAAATGTAATTTAATTATGAAATAATCGTAAGATTACCTCGGGTGAAGAATAACTTATTCTGCACCCTGGATGATGAATAGTAACACTATATATATATATATCAATTACTCATTGGCATATCGCTTAGGTCCCAGTTCACACTATCCGAATTAGTTACCCGCGTCTTTCCGCAAATGAATACGCCTCCCATGGTTGTTTCAGAAATATACCCCGGCTTACTTGCCAGGGGCTCCGTACGGGAACAAATGAGTTGCCAACAAAGTCCGAACAACTTTCACAGCGTACTTCAGCGTCGCAAGTTTGGCCTTATATGCATCAGCTCCGAATCATGTCTTGGGTCAATAGTTGGGTTGCTCGGCTCCTGTTTTTGCTATCCTACGTTCCGCTCTATCGGCTAGGGTAGTAAAGGGAGAACTACTGTGATTGTGCTACCGGTTCACCTGGTGACGCACCTTAGTAGAGAAAGCCGAAAACTGACTGTCATGATGCGGCGAGAGCTGGTCAACCACTCGATGACTTATCGGAGTCTCTAGCGATTCCTCCGTGTCACACGAAGGACCTCTTTTCCGGTCAATTATGTAAACACATCATATGAATAAGCCGCATACATACTAGGGGCTATGTCGTAGACCCACCATAAAACTCCTATGGCTAAGTGAAAATGTTAACGCCCTATAGTCTTGTTGCCTGGTTCGCCGCATTGACACCTCCTTCACGGACCAAGGCGTTGGGTCAAGAGTGATCAGATGCTTTTTCGAACACCCCTGTACTTCCTACAAGGGGGCTGAAGCCGACGACTGGAAATCTTTTAGACTATATTAAAACGGCCGCACAGGAAGAACACAAGCTTTTGAGCAAAATATACAAATAGATTCACTATAAAATTGTCTCGTGCAATTCTTATACACCTCACTCGAACATTATGTCTTTTGAGCATTGACCCTCTATCAAGCGGGCGGCTACTAGGACATCTTCAAAATAATGCTTCGGTTCGTGGCGGTCCTTGCCCTTGGGCTAACTCTTCACCACAACGTCAATGGCCTTCATATTCCCCCAGAATGTCTTGACGGGCAAAAGCCATCCGTGCACCTTCGATGCACACCGATCGCTTCACAGCGTCGATACGCGACACGGCATCAACAAGCCGCTGCACCAAGCCAAAGTAACTGTTCGGATAAGTCTCAGTTGGCCATAACCGAATTATGACGTTCTTCATAGCAGCACCGGATATCCTATGAAACTCGGCCCATTGGGACATCTGCTCATTCAGCAACATGGGGCGCTTCGAGGCACCGAATTTTGACCAGAAAAGCTTCTCCGTTGTGTAGCCCTCTCACGCGTGATAATACTGCGCCGCATCGGAAGAACTCTTCGGCATGTCTAAAAACTCGTTCGGAGAACTCCACAATTGGTTACGATGAGCATAGTTCAGATCGCCGAACTTAGCTTGTAGCAAAAATGGCTTACCAGCCGCAATCTCCCCAGCTTGCCGGATCTCCTCATGGGCCGCTCTGATTTCAGACCGCGCTTCTCTTGCTTCTCATAAGGCCTTTTCAATTTTAGCCGTCTTGGCTTCCTTCTCCTTCTCAAGAAGCTCACAGCGGCTGGCAGCACTTTTTAACTCGAGCGCCATCATGGATATCTTCTCCTCGTCTTGACGGCGAGCAGCCCGTTCGGCTTCTAACTCAGCCGATGCCTTCTCGGCAGCCGCATTACTACATCGGACCTGCTCCTTGGCCCGGGTTAGCTCCACCCAAACAATTTTAACGGCGGCAGCACCATCTGCAGCCGGGTACAGCTTTCAGCGTCATGCTTATATCACAAAAATGTACGTACAGAGACTACTCCTAATACATACCTTGCAACTCGTCAAGACGCATATTAATCAACGTAATGTCATCCCCGGCCACATCAAGCTTCCGTTGCATTTCGGCAATATCCGTAGTCTGGGAAGTAGCCAAGCGGGAAGCAGCCTGTGTTCAAAGTTAATCAGATTAGTACTCCAAAATTTCTTCTTGATCTTCCGTATGCCTCCCATGGGAAGCCAACCTGAGTCTCAGGGGCTACTGTCTATACACATGTGTATTTTCTAAATAAAGCACAATTGCACATGTTACATTACAAAACATCGAAGCCTCTCAGCAGGCTCGCAAAGGCCTCATTCAATCGGCTCTTCGCGGATAGGACCTTTTCAACCACCGTACCCATCAAGGTACGATGTTCCTCTAAAACGGACGCATAAGGCGCCTCTGGGTCTTCGGAGGCAGCCGTAGGAGTACGGTCACCCTTCAAAGGGATTCGTTTATTTGTATTCGGCTACATTCCGGATTGTTCGGGGTCTTCATTGTTGTCCCCCGGGCCCTGGGCCGCCGAAGTTTCACCTTCGCGTAACATCTCCATCGTCCCTTGCACCACTTGTTGGTCGGGGGAGACCCTCCGCCACGACACTTCAAAGTCGTCTGCCCTATTGGATGGAGAGTTCGGTGGGGGCGTCTTGCTTTCCATCATCTCTGGGAGAAGGTCCCTCGAGGAAGAGGATTGTGGAAGGGGACTACGCGCTGAGCTGCAAACAATTATATATATATATATTATAGACATCACAGGAAAAGAATGGGATATGTTTAAAGCAGCCTTGTTCACTTACGATTTGGCCGGAGACTTGTCCTCGTCACGAGACTATGCTTTGACGCCCTCCAGCTTGCTCCTCCCAATCTTCGGAGGCATCCCTCTTCCCCCTAGGAGGGAAGGAGACGCCCCCCCCCCTTCTCTTTTGTCTTCGGATAAGGGGATTTTGATTTCTCCAGACACTAAGTCCGATATTCCTTGGGAATTGGGGCCGTCTTTGGTCTTCTGAATCTCCGCCTCGCCCTCCTTCACAGGCATCTGGTATGGTGTCGGGGCCAGCATCCGTGTTAGAACAGGATTAGCTGGGCCCTCGGGTAGAGGGGCCGAACACATAATCAGTTCCGCTTTCTTTATCTAGCCCTGGAAGAAGATAGCTTGCTCAGTACCATATTGCAGTATGCATAATTACAAAAGTATTCGAAAGCCAAGTGCTTACCGGAGTATCCGGACAATTGCAGTTAAGGCCGGCGTCCTCGGCAGTGTCCGACCAATGTTTCCGCTTCCCAAAAAATAACTTCCACATCCCTTCGTGTGTGGTGCCGAAAAGGTGTTGGACGGTTCGTGGACCTTCTGGATTGAACTCCCGCATGCGGCGAGACCTGCGCTGGCAGGGCAGGATTCGGCGAGCTAACATCACTTGGATCACGCCGACAAGATTGATGCCTCTCTCGAGGAGGGTTCGGATGCGGCTCTGTAAAGTCCGCACTTCATCAACTGATCCCCGGTCCAGTCCCTTGTTGACCCATGATGCAAGCTGTAACGGTGGGCCAGGACGGAAGGTGGGTGCAGCAACCCACCTAGTACTGCGGGGCTCTGTAATGTAAAACCACTCCCGCTGCCAGTAGTTGGAAGTCTCGGTAAAAGAACCATTTGGCTAGGGAGTGTTGGCAAGTTGGCTGATTGTAGCACCACCGCACTCCGCCTGTTCCCCATCGACTACCTTTGGTTTCACACTAAAGGTCTTGAGCCATAAGCCGAAGTGTGGGGGATTCGAAGGAAGGCCTCGCATATAATGATAAACACCAAGACATGGAGAATCGAGTTCGGGGGAAGGTCATGAAAATCCAGTCCGTAATAAAACATTAGCCCCCGAACAAAGGGGTGAAGAGCAAACCCTAACCCCCAGAGGAAGTGGGGATGAACACAACCCTCTCACCTGATCTGGGGGTCGGAATAACTTGTCCTTGAGCAGGAAGCCGGTGGTGGATCTCTGCGGTCAGATATCTGGCTGCCCAAAGCTTTGCGATGTCCTCCTCTGTAACAGAGGAGGCCACCCATCAGCCTTGGGAGCTGGATCCGGACATGATGGGAAGGCTGAAAGTGATGGGGTTGAACCTTGGGTGCTGGAACTCGGGGTTGGGAAGGCTGAGGAGAAGTTTTGCATAAAAAAGACCGCCCTTGGTTCCTTTATAAAGGCCTCCGATATTGAACGCCTCCTCCTAAGCCTAAGAACCTGCCTATTCCTAAGGAATCTTTCTCGCAGGACGGTTGGGTTACCCATGCTCGTATAGATGAGAATCCTGTAATAAGGGGACACGATCTCTGCTTTGACAAGACGTGCCAAAGACAACCGCGTCTCGAAACATGGGGCGAAAAATGGTTCGAAATTATGACAGGGCAAGCGTGACATGACATTACTAAAGTTGTCAGCAGATGGGACTCGTATGTTATTATAGTCTCTCTATAGTTGTGTGCGGTGTGTGTTATGGGTCCGGACACGATCAATTCGTCTGAAGACTATTCGGGAGTTCGGAAGGAGGAACCCGCCTTGCAATGCCGAAGACAGCACTACGCGCCGGTTACCTTGTCATTGAAGTCAGGTTCAGGGGCTACTGAGGGAGTCCTGGACTAAGGGGTCCTCGGGCGTCCGGCCTATTATCTATGGGCCGGACTGATGGGCTATGAGGATACGAAGACCAAATACTACACCCGTGTCCGGATGGGACTCTCCTTGGCGTGGAAGGCAAGCTTGGCGACGGAATATGTAAATTCCCTTCTTTGTAACCGACCTTGTGTAACCCTAGATCCTCCCGGTATCTATATAAACCGGAGGACTTAGTGCGGATAGGATATGCTCAATACCTTAGTCATATAGGCTAGACTTCTAGGGTTTTAGCCATTACGATCTCGTGGTAGATCAACTCTTGTAATACTCATATTCATCAATATCAATCAAGCAGGAAGTAGGGTATTACCTCCGTAGAGAGGGCCCGAACCTGGGTAAACATCGTGTCCCCTGTCTCCTGTTACCATCAACCTTAGACACACAGTTCAGGACCCCCTACCCGAGATCCGCCAGTTTTGACACCGACACCTATGACTTGATGGTTGTTCGAGGAACATACTTAAGATGATGTGGCCCAAGCTCGATCGCCCATTTAGCAACTCGACCAGTAGCCTCTCTGTTTTGTAAGATGTCTCCCAAAGGGGCTGAACTGACCACTATGATTGGGTATCCAAGGAAAAATGCTTTAAGTTGCGACTCACCATGAACACTCCAAATACAAGCTTTTGCCAATGTGGATACCTCTGCTTAGATTCTGTTAAGACTTCGCTGACATAATAAACCGGGCATTGTACTGGGTATTCTTTCCCTGCCTCCTTGCACTCCACAACAACTGCCAGGCTGATGGCTTTATTATTAGCCACCACGTACAGGAGCATAGGCTCTTTGTCAATCGGAGCAGCCAAGATGGGCGGCTCAGCCAACTGATTTTTAAGTGCCTCAAATGCTTCATTGGCAACTTCACTCCAGGCAAAATGCCTGTATTCTTCAACATCTGATATAAAGGAATGGCCTTCTCACCGAGGCGTCTTATGAACCGGCTCAGGGTTGCAATATGACCCACCAGTGCTGAACATCATTGACACAGGCTAGCTTAGAAAGAGAGGTGATAGCCTTGATTTTCTCTGGGTTATCCTCAATGCCCCATTCTAAAACTAAAAACCCTAGACATGTACCTGCAGGTACACCCAAAACACACTTGGCCGGGTTAAGCCTCATCTTGTAGACCCAAAGATTGTCAAAGGTTTCCTTCAAGTCAGCAAGCAATGTCTCTTTATTCCTTGACTTGACCACAATATCGTCAACATAAGCATGAACATTGCGCCCAATCTGACCATGAAAACAATTCTGAGCACAGCGCTGGTAAGTCACCTAGGCACTCTTGAGCCCAAACGGCATGGAAACATAGCAAAAATCCCCAAAAGGTGTGATAAAAGATGTCTTCTCTTGGTCTTTAACTGCCATCTTGATCTTATGATAACCAGAGTAAGCATCCAGGAAGCATAAACTCTCACAACCCGCCGTTGCATCGACGATCTGGTCGATATGAGGGAGAGCAAATGGATCAGGTGGACAAACTTTGTTGAGATCTGTATAATCAACACACATACGGCATGCCATTTTTCTTAAGTACAAGCACAGGGTTAGCCAACCACTCAGGGTAAAAAACTTCTACGATAAACCCAGCTACCAAGACGCGGGCTACCTCTTCTCCAATGGCTTTACGTCGTTCCTCATTGAAACGACAGAGGAACTATTTGACCGACTTGATTTTAGTATCCACATTAAGGTGGTGCTCAGCGAATTCTCTCGGTACACCTGGCATGTCAGAAGGCTTCCATGCAAAGATGTTCCAATTCTCATGGATGAACTCGATGAGCACGCTTTCCTCTTTAGGATCCATTCCAGCACCCACAGTGAACTTCTGAGAAGAGTCGCCAGGGACAAAATCCACTTGTTTGGTATCATCTGCCGACTTGAACTTCAGCAGAGGGTTCTGCTCAGTAGTAGGCTTTTTTAAAGGAGTCATGTCAGCCGGGTCAACATTGTCCTTATAAAATTTGAGCTCCTCGGTGACACAAGCCGCCTCTGCATAAGCGGAGTCACCTCTTGGGGAATGTAGTAATTTCAAAAAAATTCCTACGCACACGCAAGATCATGGTGATGCATAGCAACGAGAGGGAAGAGTATCGTTCACGTACCCTCGTAGACCGTAAGCGGAAGTGTTATGAGAACGCGGTTGATGTAGTCGAATGTCTTCACGATCCGACCGATCCAAGTACCGAACGTACGTCACCTCCGAGTTCAGCACACGTTCAGCTCGATGATGTCCCACGAACTCTGATCCAGCAGAGCTTCACGGGAGAGTTCCGTCGGCACGATGGCGTGTTGACGGTGATGATGTTGCTACCGACGCAGGGCTTCGCCTAAGCACCGCTACGATATGATCGAGGTGGATTATGGTGGAGGGGGGCACCGCACACGGCTAAGGGATCAATGATGAAATTGTGTGTCTAGAGGTGCCCCCTGCCCCCGTATATAAAGGAGCAAGGGGGGAGGCTGGCTGGCCCTCTATGGCACGCCAGGAGGAGGAGTCCTCCTCCTAGTAGGAGTAGGACTCCCCTCTTTCCTACTCCTACTAGGAGGGGGAAAGGAAGGGGGAGAGGGAGAAGGAAAGGGGGCGCCGCCTAGCCTCTTCTAGTCCAATTTGGACCAAATGGGGAGGGGTGCGCGGCCTACCCTAGGCCAGCCCTCTCTCTCTCCACTAAGGCCCATAAGGCCCATTATTTCTCCCGGGGGGGGTTCCGGTAACCCTCCAGCATTCCGATTTTCTCCGAAATCACCCGGAACACTTCCGGTGTCCGAATATAGTCGTCCAATATATCGATATTTACGTCTCAACCATTTCGAGACTCCTCATCATGTCCGTGATCATATCCGGGACTCCGAACTACATTCGGTACATCAAAATGCAAAAACTCATAATACCGATTGTCATCGAACTTTAAGCATTCGGGCCCTACGGGTTCGAGAACTATGTAGACATGACCGAGACACGTGTCCGATCAATAACCAATAGCGGAACCTGGATGCTCATATTGGCTCCTACATATTCTACGAAGATCTTTATCGATCAAACCGCATAACAGCATATGTTGTTCCCTTTGTCATCAGTATGTTACTTGCCCGAGATTTGATCGTCGATATCGCAATACCTTGTTCAATCTCGTTACTGGCAAGTCTCTTTACTCGTTCTGTAATGCATCATCCCGCAACTAACTCATTAGTTACAATGCTTGCAAGGCTTATAGTGATGTGCATTACCGAGTGGGCCCAGAGATACCTCTCCGACAATCGGAGTGACAAATCCTAATCTTGATCTATGTCAACTCAACAAGTACCATCGGAGACACCTGCAGAGCACCTTTATAATCACCCAGTTACGCTGTGACATTTGGTAGCACACAAAGTGTTCCTCCGGTAATCGGGAGTTACATAATCTCATAGTCATAGGAACATGTATAAGTCATGAAGAAAGCAATAGCAGTAAACTAAAATGATCAAGTGCTAACTGACGAAATGGGTCAAGTCAATCACATCATTCTCCTAATGATGTGATCCCGTTTATCAAAAGACAACTCATGTCTATGGTTAGGAAACATAACCATCTTTGATCAATGAGCTAGTCAAGTAGAGGCATACTAGTGACAATCTATTTGTCTATGTATTCACACATGTATCATGTTTCCAGTTAATACAATTCTAGCATGAATAATAAACATTTATCATGATATAAGGAAATAAATAATAACTTTATTATTGCCTCTAGAGCATATTTCCTTCAGTCTCCCACTTGCACTAGAGTCAATAATCTAGATTACATAGTAATGATTCTAACACCCATGGAGTCTTGGTGCTGATCATGTTTTGCTCGTGAGAGAGGCTTAGTCAATGGGTCTACAACATTCAGATCCGTATGTATCTTGCAAATCTCTATGTCTCCCACCTGGACTTGATCGCGGATGGAACTGAAGCGTCTCTTGATGTGCTTGGTTCTCTTGTGAAATCTGGATTCATGTGCCAAGGCAATTGCACCAGTATTGTCACAAAAGATTTTCATTGGACCCGATGCACTAGGTATGACACCTAGATCGGATATGAACTCCTTCATCAAGACTCCATCATTTGCTACTTCCGAAGTAGCAATGTACTCCGCTTCACACGTAGATCCCGCCACGACGCTTTGTTTAGAACTGCTCCAACTGACAGCTCCACCGTTTAATATAAACATGTATCCGGTTTGCGATTTAGAATCGTCCGGATCAATGTCAATGCTTGCATCAACGTAACCATTTACGATGAGCTGTTTGTCACCTCCATAAATGAGAAACATATCCTTAGTCCTTTTCAGGTATTTCAGGATGTTCTTGACCGATGTCCAGTGATCCACTCCTGGATTACTTTGGTGCCTCCCTGCTAAACTAATAGCAAGGCACACATCAGGTGTGGTACACATCATTGCATACATGATAGAGCCTATGGCTGAAGCGTAGGGAACATCTTTCATTTTCTCTCTATCTTCTGCAGTGGTCAGGCATTGAGTCTTACTCAACTTCACACCTTGTAACACAGGCAAGAATCCTTTCTTTGTCTGATCCATTTTGAACTTCTTCAAAACTTTGTCAAGGTATGTGCTTTGTGAAAGTCCAATTAAGCGTCTTGATCTATCTCTATAGATCTTGATGCCCAATATGTAAGTAGCTTCGTCGAGGTCTTTCATTGAAAAACTCTTATTCAAGTATCCTGTTATGCTATCCAGAAATTCTATATCATTTCCAATTAACAATATGTCATCCACATATAATATTAGAAATGCTACAAAGCTCCCACTCACTTTCTTGTAAATACAGGCTTCTCCAAAAGTCTGTATAAAACCATATTCTTTGATCACACTATCAAAACGTTTATTCCAACTCCGAGAGGCTTGCACCAGTCCATAAATGGTTCGCTGGAGCTTGCACACTTTGTTAGCACCCTTTGGATCGATAAAACCTTCAGGTTCCATCATATACAACTCTTCTTCCAGAAATCCATTCAGGAATGCAGTCTTTACATCCATTTGCCAAATTTCATAATCATAAAATGCGGCAATAGCTAACATCACTCGGACGGACTTAAGCATCGCTATGGGTGAGAAGGTCTCACCGTAGTCAAGTCCTTGAATTTGTCGAAAACCTTTCACAACAAGTCGAGCTTTGTAGACAATAACATTACCATCAGTGTCTGTCTTCTTCTTGAAGATCCATTTATTCTCGATGGCTTGCCGATCGTTGGGCAAGTCAACCAAAGTCCACACTTTGTTCTCATACATGGATCCCATCTCAGATTTCATGGTGTCAGTGTCAAAACCGGCGGATCTCGGGTAGGGGGTCCCGAACTGTGCGTCTAGGCTGAATGGTAACAGGAGGCAAGGGACACGAAGTTTTACCCAGGTTCAGGCCCTCTTGATGGAGGTAAACCCCTACGTCCTGCTTGACTGCTTGATCGCTGTTGAGACTGCAGCCCCCGTAGGTGTTCGGCTCGATCGCTGTTGAGACTGCAGCCCCCGAGGCGGTGTCTAGCCACCTGCCCTCGATCGGCGCAGTTGGCTCAGAGCTAAGGGTCGGAGCTGTTGCGGGCGCGGCCTCCAGGGCACTGTTCAGAGGTAGAGCTAAGTCATGCCCATCGTGATAGTGCGGCACGCTTGGTTGTGGCTCGGGTCCGTCGAAGATCAAGTCTCCACGGATGTCAGCCGTGTAGTTCAAACTTCCAAATCTGACCTGATGGCCTGGGGCGTAGCTTTCAATCTGCTCCAGATGGCCAAGCGAATTAGCCCGCAATGCAAAGCCGCCGAACACGAAGATCTGTCCGGGGAGAAAGGTCTCACCCTGGACCGCATCGTTGTTGATGATCGGAGGAGCCATCGGGCCTAAAGGTGACGACACAGAGGAACTCTCAATGAAAGCACCAATGTCGGTGTCAAAACCGGCGGATCTCGGGTAGGGGGTCCCGAACTGTCCGTCTAGGCGGATGGTAACAGGAGACAAGGGACACAATGTTTTTACCCAGGTTCGGGCCCTCTCGATGGAGGTAAAACCCTACTCCTGCTTGATTAATATTGATGATATGGGTAGTACAAGAGTAGATCTACCATGAGATCGGAGAGGCTAAACCGTAGAAGCTAGCCTATGGTATGATTGTTGTTCTGTATGTTGTCCTAGGGACTAAAACCCTCCGGTTTATATAGACACCGGAGAGGGTTAGGGTTACACAAAGTCGGTTACAATGGTAGGAGATCTATATATCCGTATCGCCAAGCTTGCCTTCCACGCCAAGGAAAGTCCCTTCCGGACATGGGACGAATTCTTCAATCTTGTATCTTCATAGTCCAGGAGTCCGGCTGAAGGTATAGTCCGGCCATCCGGACATCCCTAATCCAGGACTCCCTCAGTAGCCCCTGAACCAGGCTTCAATGACGACGAGTCTGGCGCGCAGATTGTCTTCGGCATTGCAAGGCGGGTTCCTCCTCCAAGTACTTCATAGAAGATTTTGAACACAAAGATAGTGTCCGGCTCTGCAAAATAAGTTTCCACATATTGCCATAGAGAGAATAATATTTACACAAATCGAATCTGCTGACGTATTCCGTAGTGTGACGCACCACGGCCAAGCCTTTATTCGAATCATTTTATTATCCCACCTCAGCGTGTCATGCGAGGCGGTTTCCTTGGCACGTCTTGTTAAAGCAGAGATCGTGTCCCCTTATTCCGGGATTCTCATCAATACGGGCGTGGGTAACCCAACCGCTTCTAGGACTCCTAGACTATAGGCAAGTCCAAACGGCCACGGAGAGGACGCTTGATATTCACCCTCTTTATAAAGGGACAAGGCTTTTATTTTTCCCTCCCATGCTTAATCAAATCCTTCCCCCACCTCAAGCTCAAACACCCAAAGTTCAGGTCAGGTGCTCCGAACCTTCAATCATGTCCAGATCTAGCCTTCAAGGCCGATGGGTGCCTTCCTCCGTCACGGAAGAAGACATCAAAAAGTTGAGGGAGGCCAGATATCTGACGCCGAGGTTGTGCATCGGCTGCCTACCCGAGGGCAGGCCGTCCCCTCCCCCAAACCCAACGAGAGCGTCGTGTTCGTCTCCCACTTCCTCCGAGGTCTAGGCCTTGCTCTGGATCCTTTCGTCAGGGGTTTGATGTTTTATTACGGGCTAGACTTCCATGATCTAGCTCCGGACTCCTTTCTTCATATCACAACATCTATTATCGTGTGTGAGGCCTTCCTCCGGGTTACCCCTCACTTTGGCTTGTGGCTCAAGACCTTTGAAGTAAAGCCGAAGATGATCGAGGGGCAACATGCGGCGTGTGGAGGTGCCTCAATATGCAAGATGACGGGAGCTCCATGGCCCAAAGGTTCCATTCCAGAGGTGTCTGAATTGTGGCAACAGGAGTGGTTCTACATCACGGCTCCTAGAAGTGCCAAGTGGGCGGCCGCCCCTGTTTTCCGCTCGGGCCCTCCACCACAACTGATGTCATGGATTAGCAGAGGTCTGAGCTGGGGTCCAGCCAAGGACGTGCCTATACTGCAAAGCCGCATTCGAGATCTCTTCAATGGAGATTTTAGTTTGGTTGCGGTAATACAAGTTATGCTGGTTCGTCAAGCCTAGCCTTGCAAACGCCGGCCCCTTCGCTTGTGGGAGTTCAATCCCGAGGGACCGCGTGTCATTCAAAATTTCCTCGGCCTGACGCACGAGGAGATGTACAAGTCATTCTTCGGACCTCAGGTAGAGTGTCCGGAAATCACCGAGGACGTGGGCCTGAGCAGTATCCGCGCCGCCGAACAAGTAAGGAATCTTCCGGCCGAACATACTATCTCTCATTTGTTACAAAGTTATTTCTGAGAGTTTGCTTTTTGACCAGGACTGGCTAACAAAGGCGAAGTTGATTCGGTGTTCGGCCCCCCTCCCTGAGGGTTTGGACAATCCGGTATTGGAAAAGATGCTCCAGGTTGCACCTTGCCCGGAGCCCTTGAAGGAAGATACTGGGGAGGATAATACGGGCGGACACGGGCCCCCACCGCTGCCCATTCTAACCGAGGGAGCGAGCGTCTCCATGAAGGAAGACGACCAGAGGAGAAAAAGGACTGCACCCGGGGATTCGGACAACGAAGCTTCCAAACGGGAGAAGAAGTCTCCCACAGAGGGTCCTACCTTGGGGGATGCTTTTGCCGTACAAAGTCCGCGGGGGGATCAATTCTCCAGCGAGTCGTAAGTGACCCAAAATACTTTAATAGTACAGGTATGCCATCTTTTTCTTCTGAGAAAATAACCACCGCATATATCTTTGCAGTTTGGGCCTTAGCCCCTCTCAAATGAGCTCGTCTTCAGGGGATCTTCTTCCAGAGATGATGGAGAGCAAAACGCCCCCTCCGGACTCCTCTGCTCCAGAAGCGGGCGACCCTGAAGTGTCGTCGCGGAGGGCCTCTCCGGGTCCGGTGAGGCCAGAATATAATCCCATTGACCCCCGAAGCTCCCAGTGTCCGGCTCCCGAAGAGAGCGGAAAAAAGAGTCCGGCACCGTCTGGTGTGCGATCGGATGTTCTGAGGGAGTTGGTGGGGCGAGCGGCCATCTCAGATGAACACCATGTGCTGATGAATACGGTGATGGAGAGAATCTCGTCCGCCAAAAGCGGATTGCATGAAGCTTTTATGAGTCTACTGACAGGCTTTGAGGTGCGTAAAATAATGTATGATAGTCCTGCACATGCTAGGTGTGCCCTGTGTAGATAGTAGCCCCTGAGACTCTGGTTGTCGTTGGAAACGACGATGAACAGAGGATCATATTCAGGTAATAGCCATACTGCCTCTATGTGCAGGTGATGGAAGCTCCGGTGGCTAGCCGGACTAGCGAGTTTGCCCATTTAAAACGGTAGTTGGATGCGGCAGACGCCGACATCGGGCTTGTTAACAAAAGGCTTGACGAGGCACAGGGTAAGTGTCATTATCTGGTAAACGCCACATAGTAAGAGCAGCATGATGCCAGTATCTTTAATATGTTGTGACTGCAGATGGAGCTGCCACTGTTGAAGCCTTGCGGGCAGAACTTGCCCGAGCCAAGGAACAAGCAAGGTTTAGTAATGCGGCTGCTTTGAAGGTGGCCGAAGAGTTGAAAACTGAGAAGGCCGCGCATGGCGAGAGCCGAGATAAGATGGCCAGGATGGCCATAGAATTGAAAGCCGCCGCCGACCGTTGCCGGGTTCTCGAAAAGGAAAACCTAGCGAAGGCATCGGACCTTTAGAAGGCTGCTGCGACGAGAAAAGACATCCGCTCTTCTATGAGGGCGAAGAAGGAGGAGTTGCGGGAAGCCGGGGATATTGTAACTGGGAAATCCTTTATGTTGCGGAGGAAGTTCGGAGATCCACGGTATGCCTCTCTGGATCGGCTGTGGAGTTCGGAGGATGTGTATATGGATTTGGCAGCGAGCGCTGCCGATGCGGCCAAGTACTTCCAGGGTCAAACGGACCGTGAAGTGGACCAGCTATTTTGGACACAATTCCATTCTCCCGAGTGTCCGCTTTCATTGACTGACCAATTAGCCGAATGGGCCGAACTGAATAGGTTGTCCGGACTCGCCATGAGGTCTGTTGTGGATCAGCTATGGCCGGAAAGGCCAAAACCGAACAGCTATTTCAGCTTGGTGCAGCAGCTCCTTGACGTGGTGCCGCGCATTAATGCGATGAAGAGGTCGGCGTGCATAGAGGGCTCACGGATGGCCTTTGCCCGTGTTAAAGCATACTGGGCAGAGATGGATGCTACCACAGTTGCAGCGCGGGATTCGGCCATAGGTCGAATGGCTGCTGAGCACTACTTTGAAGAAGTTCTTGAGGGTGCTCGTTTGATAGAGACCCAGTGCTCAAAAAATATTATGTTTGAGTGATATGTAATCTCATTGTAAGCGAAATGCTTTTATAAATTTTTATAAGGCTATTTTTATACTTTTGCCTGAAAGTAATATGATGCCTCCTGGGCGGCCGTTTATGTATACATGTGTATAACCTGAAAGATTGCAGACGTCGGCTTCAAACCCCACGCATATAATGCAGAGGTGCTTGCAAAAAACACGCGTTCACACTTAACCCAACGTCTTGGTCCTATTAAGGAGGTGATAGCGGAGCGAGCGAGGCAACCAGACTAGAATGCTTTAGCACTTTCACTTAGCCATAGGAGCTTGACAGTGGGGCTACTAGATAGCCCCTGGTGGCTCCGCACTCTCCCGATCCCGGGGTGCGTACATGCCTGGCCGGAAAATGGCCCTTCGTTAAGGCGGAGGAATTCTAACATTCCAACAGGTCATCGAGTGGTTGACCAGTCTCACGCTATATCATGACAGTCAGTTTTCGGCTTTCTCTACTGAGGTGCTCGTCCGGATGAACCAGGGCACAATCGCAGTAGTTCTCCTGGTGCTACCTTAGCCGGTAAAGCGGAACGTAAGGCACCAAAACACAGGAGCCGGTCAAACCCAATATTTGACCAAAGACAATGATTCGGAGCAGATGCATATAAGGCCAAACTCACAACGCCGAACACCCCCTAAGGTATTCGGTCTTTGTGGTATAAACCGGGCCTAAATAATGGCCTTTGTAAGAAGCCCCTTGTGTCCAGGTACGTGCATTGTTCTAGCGTGGCCACATGCCAAGACGTCAGCATCCTTCTCGACGGTGGATATGTATCAACAAGAGACAGTAAAAAAAGGTTTACACAAGATCTTAATCTAAAAAGAATCCTTGGAGCGGGTCCCTGTTGCATGTCTACGCCTGATTCTCCATTGTGCCGTATCCTGGACGGGTGTAGCATGATGATCGTCTGTAAAAGAGAGGAATTTAGGTGAAAAAGTTGTCGTGCAAAAAGATAGTTTTTAAAGAAACCATGTATAATTCAAGATGAGAAAAAATTGCCACTTGTCTGCGCGCGTTGAGCCCCTTGTATTGACAAATAGGGGTGTGACCACTTATTCGGTATAAATAGCGGCGCCGGACTTGATTAGTTGTGTCTGAGGTCTTAACGACCTATTGGATACTTTCGCTGGTCCGGGCGCCTTTAGTGTGCGGCTGCCAGGGCAGCCGCACTCTCTTCGGCGCGCGGAGAGTGCTTGATATTTCCGTTCACTGAAATGATGCCACGTGGATCGGGCATCTTGAGTGTGAGGGAGGTGTAGTGTGGTATTGCATTAAAGCGAGCGAAAGCTTCGCGTCCGAGCAGTGCTTGATAGCCACTTTGGAACGGAGCAATGTGGAAGGTTAAATGCTCACGACAAAAGTTATCGGGGGAGCCGAATATAACTTGTAGTAGGAGGGAGCCCGTACAACGAGCCCCTGGGCCTAGCGTTACTCCTTTAAAGGTAGTATTGCTATGGCGAATTTTTGTTGGGTCTAACCCCATCCCGCGGATTGTATCCTGGTATATTAGGTTTAGATTGCTGCCACCGTCCATCAAGACTCGTGTGGTGATATCCGCCAATTACTGGGTCTAATACCAGGGCAGCCCATCCTGCGCGTCGGATACTTGCTGAGTAATCGCGATGGTCGAAAGTGATCGGTTGAGACGACCAGTGGCAGGACTTCGCGGTGACAGGCACTTGGGTATATTTTCCTGGGAGTGTCGCGTTGTTTTTTCCCTTGATCACGTGTAACACATTTCCTGTTTTCACTTCTGGTGGAAATTTCTTTTGTTCCCCAGTGTCTTGCTTGGGAGGCTCGTCCTCGTCTTCACTTGGTGTATCCTCCCCCTTGTGTATGGCGTTGAGCTTGCCAGACTGCTTGAAGAACCAACATTCTCTGTGGGTATGATTAGCAGGTTTACTAGGGGTACTATGGTTCTGACATACTTGGTCCAGAATTTTGTTGAGGCTGGACAGTTCATCCCTGGTGCCTTTAGAGGGCGGCTTTTGCTGACCTGGCCGAGAGCTTTTAAATCCGGCGTTTACTGCCGTGCCCTTCGTGTTGTCTTCTTTATTCCGGTGTTTGTTATTGCTATTGCGCCGTGATTTCCCGTTTCCATCTCTAACTTCAGATGTACTGGGGTCGCTGGTGCTGCATCTGGCTAACCAGCTGTCCTCACCTGCGCAAAAGTGGGTCATGAGGCTTGTTAATGCGGCCATCGTTCTCGGCTTATTTTGGCCGAGCTATCTGGCGAGCCATTCGCCACGGACGCTATGCTTAAAAGCTGCCAAGGCTTCGGCGTCCGGACAGTCGACAATCTGGTTCTTTTTAGTAAGAAACCTGTTCTAAAGCTTTCGGGCTGACTCTCCGGGCTGTTGAGTTATATGACTCAAATCGTCTGCATCCGGAGGTCGGACATAAGTCCCTTGAAAATTTGCCCAAGTCTTCAAGCTCTTCCCAACTTCCAATGGAGCTTTCGGGGGGGGGGGCTTTTAAGCCAGTGACGAGCTGGCCCTTTGAGCTTGAGGGGTAAGTACTTGATGGCGTGGAGATCATCTCCTCGAGCCTTATGGATATGAAGGATGTAGTCCTCAATCCAGACCCCAGGGTCTGTTGTTCCGTCATATGTCTCTATGTTTACGGGTTTGAATCCCTCTAGAAATTCATGGTCCAGCACCTCATCGATGAAACATAGGGGGTGTGCGGCACCCTTGTAGCTGGGTGTACCGCGTTGTTCGGATGTTTGTTGTGTTGCATTGTATGTTGGGGCGCGCTTGCGTGGTCCATAGATGGATCTTGTTGCGCCGTCCTTTGGGTGCGAGCCCTCGCATGGGTCGCGTGTTGTATTGTGAGTGACGTTGTATGCCACTTTGTGTTGGCAGAAGGGTCGTCTATCCGGCCAGGTGGCTACTTTGATGTTTGGTTGTGGGGGGTCTGAGGCCTCCTCATTGAATTCAGGTAGCAGCTTCCGCTTTGGGTAGCTCTTGGAGGGGCGATTGTCGCCGTACCTCGCTGCTGTGTTGAGTATTTTACTCCATCTGATTTGGAGTGTGTCTTGCGCAGCCTTGAGCCTTTGCTTCTGCTTTTTAAGACTCCTCGCGGTGGCAACAAGCCTTTTACGGCCATTCTGCTGCTCCGGGTGCCTGTCCGGCGTTATGTCGCCCGGACCATTATCTTTGATAGAATTTGTTTGTTCGGTTTGATTATCCGGATTACCGTTGTCCGGCAGCGGTTCGCCCTGCTCCAGCGCTGGGTCTGTGTGATCATTATTTCTGTCGAGGCGGGATTTGGGGCGGCGGTTGCGTCGCCGCTTTGACTGCTTCTCGAGGGAACAAGCCTTCGGTGCGTCCTTCCGCTCCTCGTCTTCATCTTTTGGTGCGTCCACCATGTATACGTCATATGACGAGGTGGCTTTCCAGGGCCCAATAGGTGCTGGTTCTTCATCGTCTCTTTCATCGGCGTCCATACCATCGATGTCTTCGGAGTCAAAGTCGAGCATGTCGGTTAAATCGTCAACAGTGGCTACAAAGTGGGTGGTGGGTGGGCTTTGAATTTCTTCATTGTCCATATCCCAACCTTACCGACCGTAGTCTGGCCAGGGCTCTCCTGATAAAGAGAGAGACTTTAGTGTCTTCAGAATATCGCCGAAAGGCGAGTGTTGAAAGATGTCCGCGGTAGTAAACTCCATGATCGGCGCCCAATCGGATTCGATCGGCAGGGGCGCGGAGGGCTCGGAGTCCGGAGAGGAGTCCGGCTCCTTGGAGTCACGATTCTCACGGAGTGCGGGGCTGGTGTCCGGCTCGATCGCCATTGGGATCGCAGCCCCCGAGGCAGCGTCCAACCACCCATCCTCGATCGGCGCAGTTGGCTCCGAATTAAGGGTCGAAGCCGATGCGGATGCGGCCTCCAGGGCACTGTTCGGCGGCAGAGCTAGATCATGCTCGTCGTGACAGTGCCGCGCGCTCGGCAGTGGCTCGAATCCGTCGAAGATCAAGTCCCCACGGATGCCAGCCGTGTAGTTTAAACTTCCAAATCTGACTTGACGGCCAGGGGCATAGCTTTCGATCCGCTCCAAATGGCCAAGTGAATTGGCCCGCAGTGCGAAGCCGCCGAAGACGAAGATCTGTCCGGGGAGGAAGGTCTCTCCCTAGACTGCATCGCTATTGATGATCGTAGGATCCATCAAGCCTAACGGCGACGACACAGAGGAACTCTCAATGAAAGCACCAATGTCGGTGTCAAAACCGGCGGATCTCGGGTAGGGGGTCCCGAACTGTGCGACTAGGCCGGATGGTAATAGGAGGCAAGGGACACGAAGTTTTACCCAGGTTCGGGCCCTCTTGATGGAGGTAAAACCCTACGTCCTGCTTGATTAATATTGATGATATGGGTAGTACAAGAGTAGATCTACCACGAGATCGGAGAGGCTAAACCCTAGAAGCTAGCATATGGTATGATTGTTGTTCTGTATGTTGTCCTACGGACTAAAACCCTCCGGTTTATATACACACCGGAGAGGGTTAGGGTTACACAAAGTCGGTTACAATGGTAGGAGATCTATATATCCGTATCGCCAAGCTTGCCTTCCACGCCAAGGGAAGTCCCTTCCGAACACTGGACCAAGTCTTCAATCTTGTATCTTCATAGTCCAGGAGTCCGGCTGAAGGTATAGTCCAGCCATCCGGACACCCCCTAATCCAGGACTCCCTCACATGGCCTCAAGCCATTTTGCGGAATCTGGGCTCATCATCGCTTCCTCATAGTTCGTAGGTTCGTCACAGTCTAGTAACATGACTTCCAGAACTGGATTACCGTACCACTCTGGTGCGGATCTTACTCTGCTTGACCTACGAGGTTCAGTAGTAACTTGATTTGAATTTTCATGATCATTATCATTAGCTTCCTCACTAATTGGTGTAGGTGTCACAGAAACCGGTTTCTGTGATGAACTACTTTCCAATAAGGGAGTAGGTACAGTTACCTCATCAAGTTCTACTTTCCTCTCACTCACTTCTTTCGAGAGAAACTCCTTCTCTAGAAAGGATCCATTCTTAGAAACAAAAGTCTTGCCTTTGGATCTGTGATAGAAGGCGTACCCAACTGTATCTTTTGGGTATCCTATGAAGACACATTTTTCCGATTTGGGTTCGAGCTTATCAGGTTGAAGCTTTTTCACATAAGTATCGCAACCCCAAACTTTAAGAAATGACAACTTAGGTTTCTTGCCAAACCACAGTTCATAAGGAGTCGTCTCAACGGATTTAGATGGTGCCCTATTTAACGTGAATGCAGCCGTCTCTAAAGCATAACCCCGAAACGATACCGGTAAATCAGTAATACACATCATAGATCGCACCATATCTAGTAAAGTATGATTACGACATTCGGACACACCACTACGCTGTGTTGTTCCGGGTGGCGTGAGTTGCCAAACTATTCCGCATTGTTTTAAATGAAGACCAAACCCGTAACTCAAATATTCTCCTCCACGATCAGATCATAGAAACTTTATTTTCTTGTTACGATGATTTTCCACTTCACTCTGAAATTCTTTGAACTTTTCAAATGTTTCAGACCTATGTTTCATCAAGTAGATATACCCATATCTGCTCAAATCATCTATGAAGGTGAGAAAATAATGATACCCGCCGCGAGCCTCAATATTCATCGGACTACATACATCAGTATGTATGATTTCCAACAAATCTGTTGCTCGCTCCATAGTTCCAAAGAACGGCGTTTTAGTCATCTTGCCCATGAGGCAGGGTTCGCAAGTACGAAGTGATTTGTAATCAAGTGATTCCAAAAGTCCATCAGAATGGAGTTTCTTCATGCGCCTTATACCAATATGACCTAAATGGCAGTGCCACAAATAAGTTGCACTATCATTATCAACTCTGCATCTTTTAGCTTCAATATTATGAATATGTATCTCCACTACGAGATTCAAAAAGAATAGGCCACTCTTTAAGGGTGCATGACCATAAAAGATATTACTCATATAAATAGAACAACCATTATTCTTTGATTTAAATGAATAAGTATCTCGCATCAAACAAGATCCAGATATAATGTTCATGCTTAACACTGGCACCAAATAACAATTATTCAGGTCTAATACTAATCCCGAAGGTATATGTAGAGGTAGTGTGCCGACTGCGATCACCTCGTCCTTTGACCATTTCCCACGCGCATCGTCACCTCGTCCTTTGACAATCTTCGCTTAATCCATAGTCCCTGTTTCGAGTTGCAAATATTAGCAACAGAACCAGCATCACATACCCAGGCACTACTGCGAGAATTAGTAAGGTACACATCAATAATATGTATATCAGTTATACCATTGTTCACCTTGCCATCCTTCTTATCCGCCAAATACTTGGGGCAGTTCCGCTTCCAGTGACCAGTATGTTTGCAGTAGAAGAACTCAGTCTCAGGCTTAGGTCCAGACTTGGGTTTCTTCTCTTGACCAGCAACTTGTTTGCCGTTCTTCTTGAAGTTCCCTTTCTTCTTCCCTTTACCCTTTTTCTTGAAACTGGTGGTCTTGTTAACCATCAACACTTGATGCTCCTTCTTGATTTCTACCTCCGCAGCCTTTAGCATTGCGAAGAGCTCGGGAATTGTTTTATTCATCCCTTGCATGTTATAGTTCATCACGAAGCTCTTGTAGCTTGGTGGCAGTGATTGAAGAACTCTGTCAATGACACTATCAACAGGAAGATTAACTCCAAGTTGAGTCAAGTGGTTATGGTACCCAGACATTCTGAGTATATGTTCACTGACAGAACTATTCTCCTCCATCTTGCAGCTGTAGAACTTATTGGAGACTTCATATCTCTCAATCCGGGCATTTGCTTGAAATATTAACTTCAACTCCTGGAACATCTCATATGCTCCATGACGTTCAAAACGTTGTTCAAGTCCCGGATCTAAGCCGTAAAGCATGGCACATTGAACTATCGAGTAGTCATCAGCTTTGCTCTGTCAGGCGTTCATAACATCTTGTGTCGCTCCTGCAGCAGGTTTCGCACTTAGCGGTGCTTCCAGGACGTAATTCTTTTGTGCAGCAATGAGGATAATCCTCAAGTTACGGACCCAGTCCGTGTAATTGTTACCATCATCTTTCAACTTTGCTTTCTCAAGGAACGCATTAAAATTCAACGGAAAATAGCACGGGCCAACTATCTACAACAACATAGACATGCAAAATACTACCAGGTACTAAGTTCATGATAAATTAAGGTTTAGTTAATCAAATTATTAAAGAACTCCCACTTATATAGACATCCCTCTAATCATCTATGTGATCACATGATCCATATCAACTAAACCATGTACGATCATCACGTGAGATGGAGTAGTTTTCAATGGTGAACATCAATATGTCGATCATATCTTCTATATGATTCACGCTCGACCTTTCGGTCTCCAGTGTTCCGAGGCCATATCTGCATATGCTAGGCTCTTCAAGTTTAACCCAAGTATTCTGCATGTGCAAAACTGGCTTGCACCCGTTGTATATGAACGTAGAGCTTATCACACCCGATCATCACATGGTGTCTCGGCACGACGAACTTTTGCAACGGTGCATACTTAGGGAGAACACTTGTACCTTGAAATTTAGTGAGAGATCATCTTATAATGCTACCGTCGATCTAAGCAAAATAAGATGCATAAAAGATAAACATCACATGCAATCAATATAAGTGATATGATATGGCCATCATCATCTTGTGCTTGTGATCTCCATCTCCGAAGCATCATCATGATCACCATTGTCACCGGCGCGACACCTTGATCTCCATCGTAGCATTGTTGTCATCTCGCCAACTATTGCTTCTACGACTATCGCTACCGCTTAGTGATAAAGTAAAGAAATTACAGGGCGATTGCATTGCATACAATAAAGCGACAACCATATGGCTCCTGCCAGTTGCCGATAAATCGGTTACAAAACATGATCATCTCATACAACAAAATATAGCATCATGTCTTGACCATATCACATCACAACATGCCCTGCAAAAACAAGTTAGACGTCCTCTACTTTGTTGTTGCAAGTTTTACGTGGCTGCTATGGACTGAGAAAGAACCCTTCTTACCTATGCATCAAAACCACAACGATAGTTTGTCAAGTGAGTGCTGTTTTAACCTTCTCAAGGACCGGGCGTAGCCACACTCGGTTCAACTAAAGTTGGAGAAACTGACACCCGCCAGCCACCTATGTGCAAAGAACGTCGGTAGAACCAGTCTCGCGTAAGCGTACGCATAATGTCGGTCCAAGCCGCTTCATCCAACAATACCGCCGAACCAAAGTATCACATGCTGGTAAGCAGTATGACTTGTATCGCCCACAACTCACTTGTGTTCTACTCGTGCATATAACATCTACGCATAAACCAGGCTCGGATGCCACTATTGGGGAACGTAGTAATTTCAAAAAAATTCCTATGCACACGCAAGATCATGGTGATGCATAGCAATGAGAGGGAAAAGTATCGTCCACGTACCCTCGTAGACCATAAGCGGAAGCGTTATGAGAACGCGGTTGATGTAGTCAAACATCTTCATGATCCGACTGATCCAAGTACCGAACATATGGCACCTCCGAGTTCATCACACGCTCAACTCGATGACGTCCCACGAACTCCGATCCAGCAGAGCTTCATGGGAGAGTTCCGTTAGCACGACGGCGTGTTGACGGTGATGATGTTGCTACCGACATAGGGCTTCGCCTAAGCACCGCTATGATATGATCGAGGTGGATTATGGTGGAGGGGGGAACCGCACACGGCTAAGGGATCAGTGATCAACTTGTGTGTCTAGAGGTGCCCCCTGCCCCCGTATATAAAGGAGCAAGGGGGAGGCCGGCCGGCCCCCTATGGCGCGCCAGGAGGATGAGTCCTCCTCCTAGTAGGAGTAGGACTCCCCTCTTTCCTACTCCTACTAGGAGGGGGAAAGGAAGGGGGAGAGGGAGAAGGAAAGGGGGGCGCCTCCCCCCTATCCTACTCCAATTCGGACCAGAGGGGGAGGGGCGCGCTGCCTGCCCTAGGCCAGCCCTCTCTCTCTCCACTAAGACCCATAAGGCCCATTTTTTCTCCCGGGGGGGGGGGGTCCGGTAACCCTCCAGCACACTCCGGTTTTCTCCGAAATCACCCGGAACACTTCTGGTGTCCGAATATAGTTGTCCAATATATCGATCTTTATGTGTCGACCATTTCGAGACTCCTCGTCATGTCCGTGATCATATCCGGGACTCCGAACTACCTTCGGTACATCAAAACACAAAAACTCATAATACCGATCGTCACCGAACTTTAAGCATGCGGACCCTACGGGTTCAAGAACTATGTAGACATGACTGAAACACGTCTCCGGTCAATAATCAATAGCAGAACCTGGATGTTCATATTGGCTCCCACATATTCTACAAAGATCTTTATCGGTCAAACCGCATAACAGCATACGTTGTTCCCTTTGTCATCGATATGTTACTTGCCCGAGATTTGATCGTCGGTATATCAATACCTAGTTCAATCTCGTTACCGGCAAGTCTCTTTACTCGTTCTGTAATGCATCATCCTGCAACTAACTGATTAGTTATAATGCTTGCAAGGCTTATAGTGATGTGCATTACCGAGTGGGCCCAGAGATACCTCTCCGACAATCGGAGTGACAAATCCTAATCTTGATCTATGTCAACTCAACAAGTACCATCGGAGACACCTGTAGAGCACCTTTATAATCACCCAGTTACATTGTGACGTTTGGTAGCACACAAAGTGTTCCTCCGGTAATCGGGATTTACATAATCTCATAGTCATAGGAACATGTATAAGTCATGAAGAAAGCAATAGCAGTAAACTAAAATGATCAAGTGCTAAGATGACGAAATGGGTCAAGTTAATCACATCATTCTCCTAATGATGTGATCCCGTTTATCAAATGACAACTCATGTCTATGGTTAGGAAACATAACCATCTTTGATCAACGAGCTAGTTAAGTAGAGGCATACCAGTGACAATCTGTTTGTCTATGTATTCACACATGTATCATGTTTCCGGTTAATACTATTCTAGCATGAATAATAAACATTTATCATGATATAAGGAAATAAATAATAGCTTTATTATTGCCTCTAGGGCATATTTCCTTCATCACCTTCCTCACACTCTAGGGCGACTTTCTGATCTCCATGAACTGTAATCGTCCCCTTTGACCCTGGCATCTTCAACTGCAGATAAACATAGCAAGGGCGGGCCATGAATCGAGCATAAGCTGGTCGTCCAAATAGTGCATGATATGGACTTTTAATTTTGACTACCTCAAACCATAAAGTTTCTCCTCTGTAGTTATATTCATCACCAAAGGCGACTTCCAGAGCAATCTTCCCTACAGGGTAAGCCGACTTGCCTGGCACAACACCATGAAAGACTAGGGAAGATGGCTTAAGATCCTTCTCCGTGAGATTCATTCATCAAAAACTATCATAATACAGAATGTTAATGCTGCTACAACCATCCATAAGCACTTTGGTGAACTTATAACCTCCCACCTGAGGAGCGACCGCAAGAGCTAGCTGACTTGGATTTTCAACCCAGGGCGGGTGATCTGCCCGGCTCTAAGTTATTGTGTGCTCGGACCACCTCAAATAATGTGGAATAGCCGGCTCAACTGCATGAACCGCCCGTTTATGAACCTTCTGATCACGCTTGCAGGTACTTGTAGTGAAGACATGATATTTCCCACTGTTAAGTTGCTTGGGGTTACTCTGATATTCAGACTAGTTGTTCCCCTGGCCAGACTACTGATGACCCTGATTCTGATAGCCAGAGTTTGAGCCACCTCCATTGAAGCCGGACCTTGAAAACCCGCCGGAACCTGTGATGACCCACAAGTATATGGATCAATTGTAGCCTTTTCGATAAGTAAGATTGTCGAACCCAACGAGGAGTGGAAGGAAATGACAAGTAGTTTTTAGCAAGGTAATGTCTGCAAGTGCTGAAATTGTAAGTAACATAGTAGTTTGATAGCAAGATAATTTGTAATGAGCAAGTAATGATAGTAATAACAAAAGTGCAGCAAGGTAGCCCAATCTTTTTTAGGTAAAGGACAAGACAAAATGGTTTCTTATGATAAGCAAAGCGTTCTTGAGGGTACACGGGAATTTCATCTAGTCACTTTCATCATGTTGATTTGATTCATGTTCGCTACTTTGATAATTTGATATGTGGGTGGACTGGTACTTAGGTGCTGTTCTTACTTGAACAAACCTCCTACTTATGATTAACCCCCTCGCAAGCATCCGCAACTATGAGAAAAGTATTAATAACAAATTCTAATCATAGCATTAAACTTTTGGATCCAATCGGTCTCTTATGGAATAGCGCATAAACTAGGGTTTAAGCTTCCATCACTCTCGCAACCCATGATCTAATTACTACTCCACAATGCATTCCCTTAGGCCCAAATATGGTGAAGTTTCATGTAGTCAACGTTCACATGACACCACTAAGGGAATCACAACATACATACTATCAAAATATCGGATACATATCAAGTTCACATGATTACTTGCAACAAGATTTCTCCGGTGACCTCAAGAACAGAAGTAACTACTCACAAATGAAAATCATGCTCAAGATCAGAGGGGTATTAAATAGCATATTGGATCTAAACATATAATCTTCCACCAAATAAACCATATAGTAATCAACTAGAAGATGTAATCAACACTACTAGCCCACAAGCACCAATCTATAGTTCCGGTACACAGATTGAACACAAGAGATTAACTAGGGTTTGAGAGGAGATGGTGCTCTTGAAGATGTTGATGGAGATTTCACTCCCCAAGATGGGAGAGTTGTTGGTGATGATGACGACGATGATTTCCCCCTCTGGGAGGGAAGTTCCCCATGCGGAATCGCTCCGCCGGAGGGCAAAAGTGCTCCTGCCCAAGTTCCACCTCAAGACGGCGGCGCTCCATCCCGGAAGTCCTCCCCTTATTTTTTTTCTAGGTCAAAATGACTTATATACTAGAAGATAGGCACCGGAGGTGGGCTAGGCTGAGCACAACCCACCAGGGCGCGCCTGGGGGGCCAGGCGCGCCCTGGTGTCTTGTGCTCACCAGGTGGCCCCCCTCAGGTGGTTATTTGCTCCATTATTTATTTTTTATTCCATAAAAATTCCCTGTGAAGTTTAAGCACATTTGGAGTTGTGCAGAATAGGTAGCCTGACGTAGCTTTTTCAGGTCCAGATTTCCAGCTGCCGGAATTCTCCCTCTTTGTGTGTACCTTGCATATTATGAGAGAAAAGGCATTAGAATTACTCAAAAAGCATTATTATATATAAAAACATTATAAATAATAGTAGGTAAACATGATGCAAAATGGACATATCAACTCCCGCAAGCTAGACCTCGCTCGTCCTCAAGCAAAAACCGAAATCAAAAAACATGTCCACATGCTTAGAGAGAGAGAGAGAGAGGTGTCTATAAAAACAAAATACTGACATCTAAGCATCATGCGAATTGTTATAACAACAACAAACCTTAACATAAAACTTTTATGATAGACTCATGAATAAGTAACAATTCATCACAACATCGAAGTATAAAGCATAAACTCTATTGGAAACCGACAAACTATGTTCTCAATCAACTTTGCAACTACAACTCATCATCTTTTTAGGAAGGGTCACGTATCGGAGCCTTTAGGAAAGTCCACATACTCAACAATCTTATAGTATTCTATGATTGCTAACACTCACCGCATACACATGAGCAAAACGTTTCAACCAGACACATAGAAAGATAGGGGCTTATAATTTCCCCTCCCAACGTATTCACCTCAAGGGTGATGTCAACAATAATAACTCATGCTACCTATATTCAACTGGACATATGTGCCCAGATCTTTCCCTACCACATGATGCTTGCCAAAAGAGAAATAATAAAAAGGAATACAGAGAGAAACTCTGACTCTTACATGAAAGTAAATACATAAAAGTAAAAGATAGACCCTTCATAGAGGGAAGCAGAGGTTGCCATGCGCTTATTTGTTTGTATGCTCAACCCCTTGGTGCAAAAGAACGTCACGTTATATTGCCCCTTATGATAGGAACCTTTATTATGCAGTCTGTCATTTTTATTCTTTGCTATCACAAGTTCGTACGCCGCTCAATTTTCTCTTACACTAAATGATCTAACACTTTCACAAGCAATTTCTATTGCCTTATTGCACTGATGACAACTTACTTGAAGGATCTTACTCAATCCCTAGGTAGGTATGGTGGACTCTTGAAAATCATATTTGGGTTTAAGGGTTTTCAGATGCACCAGAAGTGTCTCTACTTGGTGCGGAATTTTTTGCTAGCAAAGATGGGCGGCAAGCACCATATGTTGAAGGATCTATGACAATATAACTTTTGTGTGAATATGAACAAACATAAATCATTGCGTTGTCTTCATGGTCCAACGTCAACAATTTTGGCATATAATATTTTGATGGGGGCTCACAATCACAAAAGATTTCCAAGATAGTATATTTGCATGTGAATCTTCTCTTCCCTTATTAATTCTTTCATGAATTGCATCATTGACCAATGCTATATTTGTAAATCTCTAATAAAATTTTCTACTTATACTTTTCCTTATGTGGTGTCATTACTTACCATAAGATTGGCATATTATCCTTTCCATTCATTTCCTTTCTTTTTATTGAAACATGAAAGTAAAGAAAGCAAAAACTCAAACTAAACTTTATTATATATTTGGCACATGATTACAAAGATAGATCACTAAGCAAATTCTCAAAAAGAAAGGATCGAACTAAACTTTTATTCATCTAAAGCAAAAGATAACTAAGGACCGAACTAAAATAAGTAAAGGCAAAAGATAGTGGGGGTGATATGATACTGGGGCACCTCCCCCAAGATTGGCGTAAGACAAGGGGAGTGCCCATACCCGATACTTAATTTTCTTTTGGTGATGAAGACGGAAGTGGTGGTGATGAACTAGAGGCGATCTTGTCCTTCATGATCAAGATATTCTCCAATCTAGGGATGACGCTCCGGAGGGCGATGATGTGCTCTTGCAACAGAATATTTTCATGGGTGAGATATTTATTTTGCACATGAACCGTTTCGATGATCCGAAAGGCTTCGATGTCGGTGGGGGTGAGATGATCATAGTAAGGTTTATTGATATCTTCTTCTTCCTCAGCAGGCCAGGCCTACTCAACCACCGGCGATTGATCTCCGGTAGCCTCCGTGCTCTATTCCCCTTTGACAGCTTCTACGGGCTCTTCTCTCTTCAGCTCGATCTTCATCAACCAAGCATCCCCTTCCACGTTGTTGGAGGAAGGAGAAGACATGATGCCTGGCTCAACAGATCTGACCGAAAACAGCAAGAAAAGAAACAAAAGATTTCTTTGCGATACGGTGGTCAATAGGTTCGGGGGGTATATAAAGATTTTATTTATCTTGGGAAACAAGCAAACGGGAGAAAAACGGAGTCCAAAAGGTACCCGAGGTGGGCACAATCCACCTGCGTGCCCTGGTGTCTTGGTGCCCACCAGGGTCACCTTCCCGGTAGTTTCTTATTTTGCTAAAAAAAATTATATTCCAAAACGGACAGAAAATATTTTTGCAGATTTTTCAGAGTCCGTTTACTTACTTTATCACGTACCTCCTCTTTTTCATGATTCTGGAGTGTTCCGTAAGGTCTCCTTTATGTGTTCTTCCGGTGTCATTGTTTGGGAAATATTGCTTTCAACATTAATGGGCGTACCTAAGATATAATGTTTTATTCTTTACCCATTAACAACCTTCGGCTTAGTACCTTCGGCATTATTTATTTTGATAGCTCCAGATCGGTAAACCTCCTCGATAACATAGGGTCCTTCCCATTTGGAGAGGATTTTTCCTGCAAAGAATCTGAAATGAGAGTTGTACATAAGAACATATTCTCCAACTTTGAACTTGATGTCGCTTGAATCTACGTCGGTATTTCCCCAAAGAGGAAGGGATAATGCAGCACAATGGCGCTAGATATTTCCCTCAGATGTGAAACCAAGGTTATCGAACCAGTAGGAGAACCAAGCAACACAACGTAAATAACACCTACACACAAATAACAACTACTCGCAACCCAACGTGTAAAAGGGGTTGTCAATCCCTTTATGGTAGCGGCGCCTCAAGATGGGCAAACAGACGTGAGAGATTTGTAAATATTGATAGATCGAACACCAAATAAAATAAATTGCAGAAAGGTATTTTTTTTATTTTTGGTTTGGTAGATCTGTAAATAAAAGCAAAGGAAAATAGATCGCAAAGGCAAATAGTATGAGAAAGAGACCCGGGGGACTCGAGAAAAATAGCAAACGGTGGGTAAACAAATTACTGTTGGGCAATTGATAGAACTTCAAATAATCATGACGATATCCAGACAATGATCATTATATAGGCATCACATCCAAGATTAGTAGATCGATTCCTGCTTGCATCTACTACTATTACTCCACACATCGACCGCTATCCATCATGCATCTAGTGTATTAAGTTCATGGAGAAACAAAGTAATGCAATAAGAACGATGACATGATGAAGACAAGATCTATCTATCTAGAGATAGACCTCATCGTTTTATCCTTAGTAGCAACAATACATATGTGTCGGTTCCCCTTCTATCACTGGGATCAAGCACCGTAAGATCAAACCCACTACAAAGCACCTGTTCCCATTGCAAGATAAATAGATCAAGTTGGCCAAACAAAACCCAGATATCAGAGAAGAAATACGAGGCTATAAGCAATCATGCATAAAAGAGATCAGAGAAACTCAAATACTTTCATGGATATAAAAAGATAGATCTGATCATAAACTCAAAGATCATCCGATCCCAACAAACACACCGCAAAAGAGTTACATCATATGGATCTCCAAGAGACCATTGTATTGAGAATCAAACGAGAGAGAGAGAAAGCCATCTAACTACAAACCACGGACCCAAAGGTCTACAAAGAACTACTCACGCATCATCGGAGAGGCACCAATGGAGGTGGTGAACCCCATCCGTGATGGTATCTAGATTGGATCTAGTGGTTCTGGACTTTGCGGCGGCTAGAATTGATTTTCGTTGACTCCCCTAGGGTTTATGGAATATTGGGGTATTTATGTAGCAAATAGGCGGTCCGGGGGACACCCGGGGTGGGCACAACCCACCAAGGTGCGCCTGGGCGTCCTGGCACGCCCTGGTGGGTTGTGCTCTCCTCAGAGCACCCCCTAGGCGCAGCCTTGGCCCATCAGGTGTCTTTTGGTCCACAAAAAAACTCCATAAAGTTTTGTGACATTTGGACTCCGTTTGGTATTGATTTTCTACGATGTAAAAAACATGCAAAAAATAGCAACTGGCACTTGGCACTATGTCAATAGGTCAGTACCATAAAATGATATAAAATGACTATAAAATGATTATAAAACATCTAAGATTGATAATATAACAGCATGGAACAATCAAAAATTATAGATACCTTAGAGACGTATCAGCATCCCTAATCTCAACTCCTACTCGTCCTCGAGTAGGTAAGTGATAAAAACAAAAAAATTGATGTGGAATGCTGCCTATCATGTCATATCATATTTCTTTTCTTCATAGCATGGGCATTTGGACTTTTATATTGTTCAAAGCAATAGTCTAGTTTTTACATGATAACTTAAATACTCAAGCATATCAACAAGCAACCATGTCTTTCAAAATATCAACACTAAAATAAGCTATCCCTAGCCCATCATGCTCAATCATTGGTCCATTCATGAAACACACTCGCATATTAACTGCACCCAATGCTCAAGTACGATCATAGTGTCTCCTAGTTGGTGCTTTTATAAGAGAAGATGGAGACTCAAATTCAAAATAAAAATTGCATAAAGTAAAAGAAAGGCCCTTCGCAGAGGGAAGTAGGGATTTGTAGAGGTGCCAGAGCTCAAAGCGAAAAACATAGAGATAAAAACATTTTGGGAGGTGTATCCTTCCCACCAACGAAAACGCTTAGAGTTCCCAACACTTTCCATGCTAGATGTATCATAGGTGATTCCCAAACAGAAAATAAAGTTTAGTCCTTTTTCAACCATACTTTCACTTTCCATGGCTAGTCGTATCCACGGTTGCCCTCCATACCAACACTTTTAAAGGAATTTATTATTTGACAACATAAAGTAAATTCATTTTTCATTTCGGGACTGGGCATCCCTAATACCATTGCCTTACTCTCGTGCAATGACAAGTGAATAAACACTCATCGTGAGAATAACACATCTAGCATGGAAAATATTAGCCACCCCTCACCGCCTCGCGAGCGAAACGAACACACAAAAGAGAAGTTTATTCTGAAAATTAGAGATGGCACATACAAATTTTCTTAGAATGGCAAAAGAATACCGCATATAGGTAGATATAGTGGACTCATGTGGCAAAACTGGTTTAAAAGTTTTTGGATGCACAAGTAGTGATCATACTTAGTGCAAAATGAAGGCTAGCAAAAGATTGAGAAGCGACCAACCAAGAAACGAATAATCTCATAAGAGAGCATTAAGAATAATTAACACAAAATAATGCACCACAAGTATGATATAATTTGATTACATAATTATTGACTTTCGTGCTTGCATAGGGAATCACAAACCTTAACACCAATATTCTTACTAAAGCATAATTACTCATCAACATAACTCACATATCACATCATCATATCTCAAAACTATTACTAAGAATCGATTTTTTTGTCCAATGATTTTCATGAAGTTTTTATTATATCCTTCTTCGATATCTATCACTTTGGGACTAATTTTCATATGTTGCTTTTGATAAGCTCAAACAAATATAGGTGAAGATCATGAGCATAATTTTTCTTTCTCCCAAATTAATTTAAGTGAAGCAAGAAAGAATTTCTTGAAAATTTTACTAACTCTCAAATAAATCTAAGTGAAGCAAGAGAGCGTTTCTTCAAAAAATTTAAATCACACTGTGCTCAAAAAGATATAAGTGAAGCACTAGAGCAAGTCCATAGCTCATACAAAATTTAAGTGAAGCATAGAGAGCAATTCTAATAAGTCATGACATAATTTTGGCTCTCGCAAATAGGTGTGTTCAGAAAGGAATCCATATTTAAAACACAAAATAAAACAAGGAAAGACTCATATTATACAAGACGCTCCAAGAAAAACACATAGTGTGTGACGAATAAAAATAAATCTTCAAGTAAAATACCGATGGTCGTTAGAAGAAAGAGGGATGCCACTCGGGGGCATCCCCAAGCTTAGTTGCTTGCTCTCTTTTGGATAATAGCTTGAGATGCCAGGGCATCCCCAAGCTTAGGCTCTTCTTGCTCCTTATTCCTTCATCCATCGTAAGATAACCCAAAACTTGAAAACTTCAATCACACAAAACTCAACAAAAGCTTCGTGAGATCCGTTAGTATAAGAAAGCAAATCACTACTATAAGTATTGTATCAAACCAATTAATATTTTTTTCTTGCATTATATATACTGTATTCCAACTTTTCTATGGCAAAAACTCATGAAAGAAAACCATAGAGCCATTAAAATAAGCACACAACACAAAGAAAACAGAATCTGTCAAAAACAGAACAGTATGTAGCAATCTAGGTGTTTCGAATACTTCTGTACCTCCAAAAATTCTAAAAAATTAGGACGACCTGAGACATTTGTATATTGATCTACTGCAAAAGGAATGGGTATTTTATCTCTCTCTGGTTAAAAATGAGAATTGTTTTTGCAAGCGCAAAAGTTTCTGTTTTTTCAGCAAGATCAAACAACTATAACCCAAGAAGATCCTAAAGGCTTTACTTGGCACAAACACTAATTAAAACATAAAAAAACAATCATAACAGTAGCATAATTGCTCTAACACTCAAAAACAGGAAGGAAAAGCAAAATAAATTTTATTCATTTGGTTGCCTCCCAACAAGCGCTATAGTTTTACACCCTTAGCTAGGCATAAAGCAAGGATCTAAGTTTTGTCATCTTTGTTTCGAGATCCATAAGATGCCCTCATGATTGATTCATATGGTGGCCTAATTCTTGCTGTAGGGAAGTGTTCCATACCCTTCCTCAAAGGAAATTGGAACTTAACATTGCCTTTTTTCATATCAATCACGGCACCAATAGTGCGTAAAAACGGTCTACCAAGAATAATTGGACAAGATGGATTGCAATCAATATCAAGAAAATTAAAATTTATGGGCACATAATTCCTATTTGCAAGAATAAGAAAATCATTAATTCTTTCCATAGGCTTTTTAATAGTAGAATCCGCCAAGTGCAAATTCAAAGAACATGATTCAATATCGGTAAGACCAAGCACATCACATAAAGATTTTGGAATAGTAGAAACACTAGCACCCAAGTCACACAAAGCAAAACACTCATAATTTTTAATTTTGACTTTGATAGTAGGTTCCCATGTTGGGGAACGTAGCATGCAATTTCAGAAAATTTCCTACGATCACGCAAGATCTATCTAGGAGATGCATATCAACGGGAGGGGAGAGTGTGTCCAGGTACCCTCGTAGACCGAAAGCGGAAGCGTTAGATTAACACGGTTGATGTAGTCGAACGTCTTCACGATCCAGCCAATCCAAGTACCGAATGTACGACACCTCTCCATGTTCAGCACACGTTCAGCTCGATGACATCCCACAAACTCTTGATCCAGTAGAGGGTCTAAGGAGAGTTTCGTCAGCACGACAACGTGGTGACGGTGATGGTATGAGATACATGCAGGGCTTCGCCTAAGCACTACGACGCTATGAACGGGGGAGTAAACTGTGGAGGGGGGCACCGCACATGGCTAAGAGAAATCTTGGAGTGTCTTTGGGGTGCCCCCGCCCCCGTATATAAAGGAGAGGGGGAGGAGGTGGCCGGCTATAACGCCCCGGATGTAACATTCCATAATTGTAACTCCAACTCTTGCCTTTTCCGGCTAAGTTATATGTTATATCTCCGTGGTTGGGTTTTGTCCTCGTTTTTTTGCGTTTTGGTCATGTCATGCATTTCATCTCGTGTCATCATGTGCATCTCATTTGCATTCGTGTTCATCTCATGCATCCGGTCTTTTTCCCCGTTGTCCGCTTCGGTATCCCACACTCACACATGCACCCGTTGCACCTCTCAGATCTCGTTTCATTAGCAGGAGAAAAACGTTCATGGAATGGGCCAAGATTTGTCGAGTGGCCTTGGTACATCATCGGTAGGCCGCCTATCAAATTTCGTTCCATTTGGAGGTCGTTTGATGCCCCAACGGTTAACCGGGTAACCGTAAAACCCCTCTCTCATTGCAGCCCAACACCCCTCCAAAACATCCCACTAGCCCATCTAAACCCCCTCCATGCTATCTGTCGTTGGATCACGATCATGTGGGTGAAAACCACACCTCATTTGCACTCTCCTAGCTCCCTCTACCTATAAATATGCCTCTCCCCTCGAAATTCGTGGTCCAAACCCTAGCTCCACCCTCTTCCTCCGCGCCAGACACGTCCGGACGGCGCCGGACGCGTCCGCCGCCGCTGCCCGCACCAACCACAGACCCCCACGTGTCACGGACCCGCTCCCATCGCCACTAGCCTGCGCGGCCCGGGGCAGGCCCTCCCGGCTCGCACGCCTCGCACCGCCGCCCGAGCCGCCCGCCGGCGCAGCAACCTCCCGCTGGCCTCCGCCGCACGCCGCACCACCCGACCCACCTCCTGCTCTAGCCGCAGCACGCCCGAGTCGCCTCCCGCGCCCCGCAGCCGCTCTGCCGCCTCGCCGCCGGCCGCAGTCGTCGCCGGACCTCTCCCCGCCGCTCGCCGGATATGCCGCCCTGACCTCGCCGGCCATCTTCCACCTCGCTGCTGTTGAGATCTGTAGCCGCCTTGATTTCCGTGCCGGGTCAAACCCTAGATACGGAGGTAAAATTTGCTCCAAGTCCCTGAAGTTTTTCACCTCATGTGCACATGTCTGACCTGCCATATCTCCATGATCGTAACTCTGATTTTCGCATATGATATACCTAATGTTCGTCTCGTGATGCTCTTCATGCTAGTGTCATTTGCATGCATGCTAATGTCCATATTGATGCCCTAATATTTGTTGCAAAAGTGCTAAATGATGTTGCCTACTGGAATCCATCATGACTTGCTGATTTGTTATTTTCATAGCATTTTGTGTGTGCATCCTTTGAGCATCATGTCTACATGTTTTAGGAGCATCTCCGTGCCATCTTTACAGTGCTGCAATCCTTATATTTTTATGAGCTCTGTGGTGACTAGGACAAGCATGCAAAGTAGGCCACATGATGTTGCTGATTTCAGACGCTTAGTATGTCTGCTAAGTCTTTTCCTGATACATTATGTTACTATGTTGACGTGTTGCCACAAGTAGATCCATGCATATTTTGATGAAGTTTAGTAATGGTGTTTTGAAGAAATGGTTATGCCCTACCCATTCATGCCTCTGGTTGAAATTATGGGGTAGAGTAGCTTGTCATTACCATGCTCTACTTTTGCTAAATATTGTTACTACCAGTTTGTTAACAGGAAGTGCATTTTTGCCATGTGTTTTGCTGGTGATCCATGCACCCTATGAACTTGCTCTAGCCATGTTTAGCTTCATAAATGTGTCTTCTTACTGTTGGTTACCTTGTGATGCCATGAAATGCTTTGTGGGAGTGGCATGAGCTTGCAAAGTTGCTATCATGAATCTGTTTTTGCCATGCCATGTTTTTCTACTAAGTCTGAATCTGTTCATATCACTTGCCATGTTTGCATTGATGCTACCATCTTTTCTGTGCATCTTTGGCTCAAGTTTAGTAAGGAAGTTTTGTTCATTTTCTTTAGTACTAGCATGCCATGCCCATGTTTTCCGTTTTATGATCCTGTAGCATGTTGTTTGCTAGCTCTAAACATTGCTACCTGATGCAGTTTATGCCATATTTAGTATTTCACTAAGTCTGTAACCTAATTGTCATTTGCATTTCTGCCATGCTATTTTAGGCTTGTTCTAGTGAGTTCTAGCAGGAGCTCAGTGTTCATGATTTGTAGAGCTTCACTTGTACTTCACTGCCAAGTGATTTTTTGCTATGTTGGAGTGTTGTAGCATAGTGTCATGATGCCTCTTAAGTGCTATGTTGCTGTTAAGCGTAGTTTTGCATTGTTCTTGTTTTGCTCGTCATTTGCAAACCGTGCATCCGTTTCCGGTAATCTTTATATCGATTTCGACCGAAATCACTCAATATTTCCAGTGCCATGCTTGATTTGCCAAGTTGATGCCATGATCATCATTTTCCCTCACGGAGTACCCACATGCATTGCACATCATATCTTGTATTCCATGCCATGTCTTGCATCATGTTGCTTGTGCATTGCACCATGATTGATTGTTATTCCATTGCTTGTGTTCGTGCTTTGGGTAGAGTCGGGAGATGAGTTCGTGATTGAGGATCCTGTCGAGTACGTTTACGAGTTGCAAGCTTTCGACAACCCTGAGAACTTTGCAGGCAAGATGATCATTACCCCCGATGTCAATTCTATCTTTGCTTGCTAGTTGTTCGTTCTATCGCTATGTCGCTCTACCTACCACTTGTTTATCATGCCTCCCATATTGCCATGTCAAGCCTCTAACCCACCTTCCTAGCAAACCGTTGTTTGGCTATGTTACCGCTTTTGCTCAGCCCCTCTTATAGCGTTGCTAGTTGTAGGTGCCTTGCAGGTTGTTCCATGTTGGAACATGGATATGTTGGGATATCACAATATCTCTTATTTAATTAATGCATCTATATACTTGGCAAAGGGTGTAAGGCTTGGACTTTTGCTTGGTGTTTTGTTCCACTCTTGCCGCCCTTGTTTCCGTCATACCGGTGTTATGTTCCTTGATTTTGCGTCCCTAACACGATGAGGGTTTATGGGCCCCTCGTGATAGTTCGCTTTGAATAAAATTCCTCTAGCAAGGCCCAGCCTTGGTTTTACAATTTGCCTAACAATAACTTAAACTTGCATCGGGACTTTCCGGACCCTGTGGACTTAATCAACCCCCCCCCCCCCCGGCCAATGCTCCTCATGAGTGTTGGTCCAAAGTACAGCATCGTGCGGGGCCGCCCCTTGGCAACTTGGGGTATGTTGGTACCTGTACGCTTAGCTCATTCGGTGTACCCTGAGAACGAGATCACGCTACTCCTATCAGGCTAGGTCGGTGCGCCGGGAGGTCTTGCTGGACTAGTTTTACCATTGTCGAAATATCTTGTGCACCGGGATTCCGAGTCTGATCGGAGGCTCCGGCGATGGAGGATTGTCTTCGCGGATCGTGAGCTTGTCATGGGCTAAGTTGGGACACCCCTGCAGGGTTTAAACTTTCGAGAGCCGTGCCCGTGGTTATGTGGCAGATGGGAATTTGTTAATATCCAGTTGTAGAGAACTTGACACTTGACTTAATTAAAAACCACCATCCGCGTGTGTAAACGTGATGGTCTCTTTTTGACGAGCTTCGGAAAGAGAACACGGTGGGGTTATGTTTCAACGTAATTGGTTCAGGATCACTTCTTGATCACTTCTAGTTTATGACCGTTGCGTAGTTTCTCGTCTTACTCTTGTACTCATATGTTAGCCACCATATTTGCTTATCGCTTGCTGCAGCTCCACATCATACCTATATGCTTAAATAGTCTTCATCTCATGGGTTTTGAGATTGCTGAGTCCGCGTGACTCACATATACTACCAAAACAGTTGCAGGTGCCGATGATAGCAGTGCAAGTGATGCCACCGAGCTCAAGTGGGAGTTTGACGAGGACCTTGGTCATTACTACGTTTCCGTTCCGGATGATCAGTAGTGGTGCCCAGTTGGGACGATCGGGATTTAGCATTTGGGGTTGTCTTCTTTTCATTTGGATCCGTCCGTAGTCGGACTATGTGTGTACTCTAAGTGATGTATGTACTATTTGATCTTTGTGTGACGTGGCGATTGTAAGCCAACTATCTATTTACTTCCTTGTTCATTACATGGGATTGTGTGAAGATGACCCTTCTTGCGACAATACCAAAATGCGGTTATGCCTCTAAGTCATGCCTCGACATGTGGGAGATATAGCCACATCTTGGGCATTACACCGACCAGGGAGAGGCGCAACTGGGGGGAGTCCTACTCCTAGTAGGATCCCCGTTCCTTCCAACAGAGAGGGGGGAAACAGGAAAGGGGGAGAGGGAGAAGGAAAGGGGGGCCGTTCCCCCTCCCCTTGTCCAATTCTGATTGGGCAAGGAGGAGGGGGGCGCCACCTCCCGTGGCCTTGCTCCTCTCCTCCACTATGGCCCATTAGGCCCATTAACTTTCTCGGGGGGTTCCCGTAACCTCCCGGTACTCCGAAAAAACCCCGAACCTCTTCGGAACCATTCCGGTGTCCGTATATAACCTGCCAATAGATGAATCTTTACCTCTCGACCATTTCGAGACTCCTCGTCATGTCCGTGATCTCATCCAGGATTCCGAACAAACTTCGGTCACCAAAACACATAATCAATAATACAAATCGTCATCGAACGTTAAGCATGCGGACCCTACGGGTTCGAGAACTATGTAGACATGATCGAGACACATCTCCGGTCCATAACCAATAGCGGAACCTGGATGCTCATATTGGTTCCTACATATTGTACGAAGATCTTTATAGGTCAAACAGCATAACAACACATGTTATTCTCTTAGTCATCGGTATGTTACTTGCCCGAGATTCGATCGTCGATATCATCATACCTAGTTCAATCTCGTTACTGGCAAGTCTCTTTACTCATTTCGTAATGCATCGTCATGCAACTAACTCTTTAGTTACATTGCTTGCAAGGCTTATAGTGATGTGCATTACCGAGAGGGCCCAGAGATACCTCTCCGATACTTGGAGTGACAAATCCTAATCTTGATATATGCCAACTCAACAAACACCTTCGGAGTCATCTGTAGAGCATGTTTATAATCACCCTGTTATGTTGTGACATTTGATAGCACATAAAGTGTTCCTCTGGTATTCGGGAGTTGCATAATCTCATAGTCAGAGGAATATGTATAAGTCATGAAGAAAGCAATAGCAATAAAACTTAACGATCATTATGCTAAGCTAACGGATGTGTCTTGTGCATCACATCATTCTCCTAATGATGTGATCCCATTCATCAAATGACAACACATCTCTATGGTTAGGAAACCTAACCATCTTTGATTAACGAGCCAGTCTAGTAGAGGCTTACTGGGGACACTGTGTTTTGTCTATGTATCCACACATGTATCAAGTTTCCGGTTAATACAATTCTTGCATGAATAATAAAAATTTATCATAAAATATAAATAACAACTTTATTATTGCCTCTAGGGCATATTTCCTTCATACCATTAATCATGCAATTTTCCAGGAATTGAAACTTCTAATTCCAATTTTTATTCAAGAGCTTTCATCATAGCATCAACAATATGTTTAGTAAAAGCTTTATTTTGTCATAAGCGTGAGGTGAATTTATCATGGATTGCAACAAAGAAATACAATCAATCAAAGAGAAACTATCGTAATTAAAGTCTTTCTAATCCAAAGAGTGGGCCCATCATTAGCTAAAGTTTTGACCTCTTCAAACCCACTTTTATCAATTTTATCAACAAGATTTTCACCCTCTGAATTATCGAGACACCTTCTAGCTAAAGTTGACTCTTCTCCAGTCCCTTTCTTATCAATCTTAACTTTACTAAACAAGGAATCAATAGAAGAAACACCAATCATTTTAAGATCATCATCACTTTTGCAAAAGTAATCACTAGAAAATGCTTTTTCTAAAAATTCTCTTTTAGCTCTAAGCATAGCGGTTCTTTTCTTACTTTCATCCTTAGAAACATAAAGAGCTTTAATTGATTCCTCAACCTTAGGCACAAAAATTTTCATCTTGAGATTTTCCACATCATGAGAAATTCTATCAACACTTTTAGATAAATCATCAATCTTATTCAACTTTTATTCTATGGTAGTGTTGAAAACTTTTTGCGTGTTAATAAATCCATTAATATTATTCTCAAGATCAAAGGTGTTCCTATTATCATCGTCTTGTTTCAGAGGTCACTTGTGACGTCCTAAGACCGACGCTCCAGAAGACTTCCATATATTTCGTGATCACTTTGTGTTTCATTTTGCTTGCTCTATTTATTTTGTATTGCATCATGTCATCATGCCATCTCATTTTTAAAACTCAACTAAATAAATTGCATAGATTTTTGATCTATTTAAATCGAGGGAATTCACATGGTGACTTCTCTTTATAACATATCCTCCCAATACTAGGGAGCTATATCAAATATTCCATTAACTTTGGAATCACCATAACACACCTGCAGTTTTAGTTCCATGCATTTTCTATCTCAATTACTTGCCTCAAACTTTGCCAACAATTCTTATCTCTTTTATTAAGGCTCCTCCTTAAGTCTCAATATTTTGGGGCACTTCAAAAACCTAGTCCTAGCTCAAACCCATTTGAATTAAATTCAAATGAGTTTGAATTTAATTCCTGCAATCTTACTGCTTCTAATTTTCTGTGAACATGCATATTTTCGTGAGTCCAGAAAAATTATCCGCATGCCCAAGTTCCTTCCCTAATCTTTCCTTTCTCTCTTTTCTTTCTTCCTTTTTCTGCTAATAGAAAATAAGAGAAGAGAGAGAGAGATAGCCCAACCACCCCTTCCTAACCCTAGCCCGCACAACCTCACTCTCCCTCGATCCCCTCTTCTCCCCTCGCGTCGTCACCACACACATGAGAGGGATCCTGATCCCCATGGCCATGCACCCCCGCGCACGGTCCCTCTACCGGCGACCTCCGTCCGCCGCCTTGCCGCCTCTACTTCTCCCCATCGGCAGGACCCCTGTGCCTCCTCCATGACCTTATTGCCGCTGCCGTCCCTCAACTCCTTCTCCAGCGATACCCCGTGCCTGATCCCCTCGTGCCCGACGCCCGATCCCCCACACTCCTTCCTCTCCACTGCATCCGTCCCTGCTCAAGCCTCTCTACCAGAGCTGCTCCATCCGCCCCGCGCCGACGCCACCGGCGCTCACCCTGGCTAGCCTCCGGCCACCTGTAGGCCGCCCCAAGCCCGCTCCTCCCTTGCCTTGGGTTCATGGTGAGACGACCATGCCGGCCGCCCGCTCCCACCCTCCTCGCACTGGATCCGGTGAGCCCATGCGTCGTGGCCACCACCACCATCTCCAGCACCGCCTCCCGCTGGTCACTTCCACCCCTGGACCTGCTGGTCCTCCTCGTCACCGAGTCGTGCGCCTTCTCGTCGCCCTACCGCCTGATCGACCCTTTCCGCATGGCCTTGATGGCCTTGCCTTTTCGCACCCGCGCCCTCTTCCTTCGTCGCCGTTGACCCGAGCTCCACCGCGAATTCAAGGCCAGGGACATCCTTCCTCCATGTCCACTGTGTGCTCCAGCACCCACGATCGAGCACCAAGTTTTTCTTCGCTGCCCCGTGCATCTCTGGCTGCTTCCCGCTGCACCATCACCTCCTTTTGTCTTGCTTGGTTTTGGATCGGCAAGAACGACACGCCAAGACCCGTACCCGGACCGTCAAGCATCTTCTCCGAGAATTTTGCCAAGTACCACGACACCCATGTTCGTCTGCGGATGTGTACCACTACGCTGAAGACCTTGGATGCGCCAAGTTCCACTACAAGATGTACCACTACCGTTGCAAGAACCGAGACCAGCAAGTCCGAAGGCCACAAGTACCATGACTACCCTCGAGGACATTGGTTCCATCAAGTTCGCCTACAACATGTGTACAACTACCGCCACCGTGATTCTCAATAACACGTCATGTACCTTTACTTCCACTACCGTCCCGATGATCGCCGATGACCGATAGCACCGCTACTTCCCACTACGAACCATGTACCACTACTTCCACTACAACCGTCCCGAGAACGCCTACTTCCTCTACATTGCACCGAACCCGAACCGTCTCGTTTGCACACTTCGAAGGTATAACCCCGAGATGACGCCCGTGAACGAATGCATGTGTGTTGTATGAGATGCCCGTGCTTGCACCGTGCTCGATATGTCGCTTGCATGTTGTTCCTTGTTTGCCATGCCATTCACACATGGGACACCCGGTTTCCGAGATCACTCCCCGTCACTCTTGCATGTTTCGCACATCCAGACTTTCGCTTGCATCAGTATCTCTTAATGAGTTGTCGGATCAATGGATATGTTGTCGTGGAATCGTTTCCGTTGTAGTTGTAGTGGCATCCCTTCCGTTCCGCCACAGTGACAAATGCGTCATATCATATTATGTCAACATTTGCATAAAAGTGCATAAAACTTGTACAGGTCATCTGCATCACGATAACAACACTTAAAATGCTTAAAATTGTTGTTTCCTTTAAATTGCTAAATATGTATATGGGGTTTTACCGGAATTGTTGTTTATTGTTCCGGCCTCATTAAAACTTGCCTAAATGTCTAGTTTACTTATGCTTCACCTCTTGCCATGTTAACCAACATTTAATTTTGATGAGTACATAAATGGGAGAGAACTAAATAATTGTTGTGGTGTTTCGTCAATATGCTACTCGTTGCATATTGAGCTCCACTTAATTTGTAGTATTGTTTGTTGCAATTTGCCGTGCCATGCCATGCCTCATTAAACCGGACATGCATCATACTTGATTGTGCATCATGCCATGATTATGCTTGGTTGTTTACCATGTCGTTTGCTTCTTTCCGGTTGTGCTTCTCCTTGATAGTTGCCGGTAAAGTTGCGATTGTGAGGATCCGTTCGACTACGTTGGTTCATCTTCTTCTTCATGGATTCGATCTTCTTCCTAGCGGGATTTCAGGCAAGATGACCGTCACCTTGGATCTCACTACTATCTTTGCTATTCTAGTTGTCTCGATGCTATTGCTATGTCGCACTACCTACCACTAGTTTATCAAGCCTCCCAAATTGCCATGCTAGCCCCTAACCTTTTCACCATTCCTACCAAACTATTGTTTGGCTATGTTACCGCTTTGCTCAGCCCCTCTTATAGCGTTGCTAGTTGCAGGTTGTTCCATGGATATCTTGGGATATCACAATATCTCTTATTTAAGTAATGCATCTATATACTTGGTAAAGGGTGGAAGGCTCGGCCTTATGCCTGGTGTTTTGTTCCACTCTTAATGCCCTAGTTTCCGTCATACCGGTGTTATGTTCCTTGATTTTGCGTCCCTAACATGGTGAGGGGTAGGGGACCCTCTTGACAGTTCGCTTTGAATAAAACTCTTCCAGCAAGGCCCAAGATTGGTTTTAGCATTTGCCTAATAAGAACTAAAACTTGCCTAGGGATTTTCTGAACCGCGAGGATTTCTTAATTCAACCCCCGGGCCAGTGCTCCTCTGAGTGTTGGCCTCAACCGAGTAGACTGCGGGGCCACCTTGGGGAAACTCGAGGGTTGGTTTTACTCGTAGGATGTCTCATCCGGTGTGCCTTGAGAACGAGATATGTGCAGCTCCTATCAGGATTTGTCGACACATTCGGGTGGTCTTGCTGGTTTTGTTTTACCATTGACGAAATGTCTTGTGCACCGGGATTCCGAGTCTGATTGGGTGTCCCGCGATGGAGGATTGTCTCTGCGGATCATGAGCTTGTCATGGGCTATGTTGGGACACCCGTGCATGGTTTAAACTTTCGAGAGCCATGCCCACGGTTATGTGGCTGTCGGTGTCAAAACCGGCGGATCTCAGGTAGGGGGTCCCGAACTGTGCGTCTAAGGCGGATGGTAAAAGGAGGCAGGGGACACGATGTTTTACCCAGGTTCGGGCCCTCTTGATGGAGGTAAAACCCTACGTCCTACTTGATTTATTCTTGATAATATGAGTAGTACAAGAGTTGATCTACCACATGATCAGAGAGGCTAAACCCTAGAAGCTAGCCTATGGTATGATTGTATGTTGTCCTATGGACTAAAACCCTCTGGTTTATATAGACACCGGAGGGGGCTAGGGTTACACAAGGTCGGTTACAAAGGAGGAGATATACATATCCGTATTGCCTAGCTTGCCTTCCACGCCAAGTAGAGTCCCATCCGGACACGGGACGAAGTCTTCAATCTTGCACCTTCATAGTCCAACAGTCCGGCCAAAGGACATAGTTCGGCTGTCCGGAGACCCCCTAATCCAGGACTCCCTTAGTAGCCCCTGAACCAAGCTTCAATGACGACGAGTCCGGTGCACAGTGTTGTCTTCGGCATTGCAAGGCGGGTTCCTCCTACGAATACACCACAGAAGAGTTTGAATACAAGGATAGTGTCCGACCCTGCAAAATAAGTTCCACATACCACCGTAGAGAGAATAATATTTCCACAAATCTAATCTGCTGACACGTTTCGGCAGCATGACATCACGCCACGGCCCGGTAATTATTTGAACCATTTTTCTTTAACCAGCCCCGCACATAATGCGAGGCGGTTTCTTGACACGTCTTGTCAAAGCAGAGATCGTGTTCCCCTTATTACGGGATTCTCATCAATACAAACGTGGGCAACCCAACCGCGCCACCAATTACGGCGCTTGGGGGATAAGCGAGTTTTACCAGGCTGGTGGGGGGCGCATAGTTTCGTCCACCCTTATAAAGGGATAAGATCTCACCTTTTTCTACCCACACCTTCTTCCTCCTTGCTCATCCATTCTCGCGCACTCGAGCTCCAGCGCCCAAGTCCGCATCCTTCTCCTCAACTCTCTCCAAACATGTCCGGAGCAGGAGGCAAGTGGATGGCCTCCTCCGTCGCGGAGGGACACATCAAAAAGCTACATGGAGCCGGATACTTAGCCGCGGATATCGCGCACTGGCTGCCAGCCGCGGGGCAGATCATCCCTACCCCGGAACCTCACGAAAGGGTGGTTTTCCTCCCCCATTTCGTCCGTGGATTGGGGTTTCCCCTCCATCCATTCGTCCGCGACCTCATGTTCTATTACGGGCTTGTCACATCCCTAGTTTGGGTAATGCCTAGTGCTAGCATCTTGTGTTGCATCATGTCTAAATTCTAACAAGTTGAACTGAGGAAATTTTAAAGCCTCAAAAATTTAATTAAAAGAAGGGCAAATAACCCTAAAAATTGCATTCAATGAACCCAAAGTGCTCTTCATTGATGTTTGATATTTTTGGCAATGGTCTTGATCCAAACCAAAATAATGAACATTTTTGAAGAATAATTTTGGGCACTGATTTTTAAATCATATTGTATTTTGAATTTGAATTTATATTCATATACCTAGAATATATCTTCAAATGCTCCTGAAATAATTTATGGGCATGTGGCTAGGTCCATTTCTGCAACATAAAATATTTCAGAAAGATTTGGCATGAGTTTAAATTCTATTTTGAATTTAAACAGTGGCAAATAAATAAATAAAAGAAAACAGAACAGAAAAATAAAACAGAGCAGAATCTTACCTGCTAACCTGGCCCAGGAGAGAATCGGCCCAGCCCACCAGGGGCGCCGAGGTCTTCTTCCACCTCTGCCAGTAGGTAGAGGGCATGTGCCCGTCGCACTCCGGCCACCTCCTGCTTCTGCCGACGCCCTGGACGACTCCATACGACGCCACGCACCCCCTGGAATCCCCTCGCTCCTCTCCCTCACTCTCTGCTCTCTCCTTCGCCCTCTAGTCCCTTCCACGAGCGCGACCGAACGCAACCGTTGCCACCGACGGCTCCCCCACGGCCACAACCATCTCCGAGCCTCTCCGACGCGCCCCCGAGCTACGCCGTGACGCCCCGGTCCTCTCCGCTGAGCCACATGACGCCGGACGCCTGGAGCACCGTCGTCGACGCCATCTTCGCCCTCTGCACCGACGGTCGTCGTCAACCGATTCGTCGTCACCAGGCCATCCCCGAGCACGCTGAGAGCACCGACGACCCCGCCGTGAGCTCCTCTACCGAACCCCTCTCTCCTCGCCGTCGTTCTCCTCCTCTAGCCCCGCTGTCCACCGGAGCTGAAAGCTCACTGCCGCCATGGTTCTTCACCGCCGTGGCTAGGGCCACCGCAGCCCGCGCCTAAGCGCGTCACCATGCTCGGTGATCCCCCAGGAGCGCGTAGCACCTGCCAGTTTATCCCCCTAGGGCCCCGTAGCATCGACCCCGTCCACACCCGAACTCCTGCGCCGCCGCGAGCTCACTTCCGGCGAGCTCCGTCCACCCCACGGCCTCCCACCTGCTCCGTTAGATGCGCGCGAGCGCCAGCCACCCTCAGCAGCCATCCGCGTGTCTAATGGACGTCAGAGCCGCGATTCTGGCGTGCCTCCGCCGTCGGCTGTGGACATCACCGGCCATGCTCCGGCGAGTGTCGACGTGGCCGTCATTAGACGCTAACCCCGCCACCTAAGCAACCCTAATAGCCACTGACAGCGGGCCCTACTACAGGGTCAAACCCAGTCAGCATTAGCTCAAATCACAGCATATTGCCATGTCATGATCATGCATCATATTGTGGCATTGCATTGATTGTGTTCTTTCTTAGTTGCCGGTGATTGTCCCCTCTCAATTAATGTGCTTCCGACGATGAGTTTGATGACACCGATGAAGAGCTATATTATCTTTAGAAGTGTCATGCAAGCAAAACCCCCTTGTTCATTCTGATACAATCCTACTCTCTCACTCCTGCTCTCTTTTACTACATTAGGACAACAACGTTTCAACTGTTACATGCGGTGGTAGCTGAAACCCTTTCCTCTGTATGACCTGTCATTGCCACAGTAAATAGATGAAACCCACTAGCATGAGTAGGAGTTGTTTGAGCCCTGATGTGCCTACTCATTCATGCTTGTTGTCATGCCTGCTACTGCTTAGAGTCGAGTCAGGTCTGGTTCATCGGGGATGAATTGGAATGTGGTGAACATGTCCTACTGTTGAGAGCTAAGTGTGTGAACACGATTTGGTAAAGGTAGCGATGAGAGGCCATGTCTCATTGAAACCGTCCTCAGGAACTGGGTTCTGTGTTTGTGATCCATGAACAGTTACTACCACACGTTGGAATGCTTAAGTGCCCCTCTCGACTTATTAATCAACCTGATCTCTGTCCAGGAGTTGCAACTAGTTTCTGGTGTTTGTATGTAGTGCTAGTAGTCTACTAAGTGGCACTCGGTACAGGTGGGCTTGGGACAGACTAGGAATAGTGGCACGGTGTACCAAGTGGCACCGGGATGGTGGGCTTGGGAACCCTGCTCACATCGTTTGGGGCCGTGAGCGACACCCCGGCCGGATCTCCTTGCGGATGGAACCCGAATAGGCGATAAACCTGGACTAGAGACTTGTTGGTTAGTCAGGTCGTGGCCGACTCCCTCGCCAGGCTTCCGCTTGAAGGTTGCCGAGATACACGATGTGTACATGGTGGTAAGTGGCGAGAGCGTGTGTGAAGAAGTACACCCCTGCAGGGTTATCATTATCTATTCGAATAGCCGGATTCCTCGGGATATGGAAACTTGGACCCCTTGCATAGTTCATAGACAAGTGAAAGTGGATACTCTAAAATGCGCAAGATAAGTGTGAGTGCTATGGATGGCGTTCTCGTAGGGGAGCGGATCCATAGTGGTGTATTGATATGGTGAACATGTGGACTCGTGTGCGCCACCTCAAAGAGTTATTTGCAGTCGTAGTTCAGGATAGCCACCGAGTCAAAGCTGGCTTGCTGCAGTCAAACTCCACCACCCCTTTGTTGATACTGATGCATATGTAGTTAGTTCTAATGTAAGTCTTGCTGGGTACATTTGTACTCATGTTTGCTTATTTTATGTTTTTGCAGAGAGACTTTAGTCTCGCTAGTAGTTCCGTGTGGACTTCGACGTCTAGCTCGTTACCTCAGCTACGATCTTGTACCCTTGGGAAGGTCTTGTAGATAGTCAGGCTCCTCAGCCTTCTTCATTTGTAGTTGTCTGTACTCAGACAAGTTAAGCTTCCGCTTGTGCTTGTTGCTTGTATGCTCTGTATGTTGCGTCATGAGACCCATGTTTGTAATATCTCGCTCCTCGGAACGTAATGAATAAATACTCTGAGTCGTAGAGTCTTGTTGTGATGCCATGTTGTATTTGCACATATCGAGCATATTGTGTGTATGATTGAAATGCTTGGTATGTGTGGGATCCGACAACCTAGTTGTTTATCCTTGGTAGCCTCACTTATGGGGAAATGTAGTCTTGTGCTTCCATGAGCCATAGTAGTCCGCTACAGCCCGATTCACCGGAGTCCTGCTAGCCCAACACTACTGCTCCGGAACACTTGACTGGCCGGCATGTGATTCACTTCGTTCCTCTATCTGTCCCTTTGGGGAAATGTCATGCGGCGACATCCGGAGTCCTACCTAGCCTGCTACAGTCCGGGTTCCCGGAGTCCTGTTAGCCCAGTGCTACAGCCTGGATTCGCACGCTGCTGACCGACATGCTCAATGTTGATTCATGTATGCCTGTCTCCGTAAGTTAGTGCCACTTTGGGTTTACGACTAGTCATGTCGGCCCGAGTTCTTTGTCATATGGATGCTAGCGACACTATCGTATACGTGAGCCAAAAGGCGCAAACAGTCCCGGGCCATGGTAAGGCGACACCGTGGGAATACCGTGCATGAAGCCACAAAGTGATATGAGGTGTTACAGGCTAGATCGGTGTGACCTAGAATCGGGGTCCTGACAGCTTTGGTATCAGAGCCTAACTGCCTGTAGGATTACCAAGCCAAACCGGTCGAAGTTGTGTCTAGAAATGCATTAGTTATGTAAGGGAATTGATTGTGGAAGGGAACGTAAGGCTCTTTTTACTCCTTTACCTTATGCCCTTCTAATCTAAGTCATCCTCTTCTCTTCTACGGGGATTAAGAACTAGGCCTTCTCATCTATCTATCAGGATGATGAGTTACTATGATAGAGACTTATAGGATTGATGGATTCAAGCCTCAGTTTAGTCTCTACTACTTCCGTGTGTTCATAGTTGGTCTCAAAACCTTGATATTGTGATGTTGAGTGGTTATGCCACTATTTTGCAGGATGTCTCAAATATTTTTTAGCATTTACAGCCGTTATGCTGTCCGAGTCATCCCAGGTTTCTACATAGTCTGATGCATTTGCAAATCCATTATTTCCGTTCCCGCGGCCCCTTTCGGCCAGATTAACCACACTAATCGGTGTGTTGAGGTACTCCGTTGCCTTGACGTGTATGTCGGAGTTAGTATTATGACCCTAGGTGTCCACGAGAATTTAGCAATGCTTTCGTATCCCCAGTGTGATGATTCTGGCCACCATTCTCGAAAGCATCTCGTGATGTTATTTAGTTAGTAGGTATTCTACTCCTGGGTTTTGAACCCGAGATTCACCCTACTTCACGTTGTTAGTATTTGCTAGTTCCCTTAAGATATTAGTAACCTTGTGATAGTCCTCGAGGTCTGTGGTATATCGTTCTTCCAATACCATAATCCAATATGGCAGAAGCTATTCGAACCAAAATATCACAACCAGAGTGCTCTTGATGAGTTCTCCGTTCTACATTGTGAATCTGCCAGTTCTACCTTTCTGCATGGGTTATCCAGAAGAAATATGTAAAGCCAGCATTCAATTTTTCAGCAAAGATTATGAACTAACCATATTCAAAATAACATTTAGGTCTCATGTTTACTCATATCAATGGCATAATCAACTAGCGAGCAATAATAATAAATCTCGGATGACAACACTTTCTCAAAAAATCACAATATGATATAACAAGATGGTATCTCGCTAGCCCTTTCGGAGACTGCAAAACATAAATGCAGAGCACCCCTGAAGATCAAGGGCTGACTGGAAATTGTAATTCATGGTAAAAGAGATCCAGTCAATTCATACTCAATGTAAACTAATAGTAATACATGCAAATGACAACGGTGCTCTCCAACTGGTGCTTTTTAATAAAAGGGTGATGCCTCGACATAAAAGTAAATAGACAGGCCCTTCGTAGAGGGAAGTAGAGATTTGTAGAGGTGCGAGAGCTTGGTTTTGAAATAGAGATGAATAATATTTTGAGCGGTATACTTTCATTGTCAACATAACAACCGAGAGATCTCGATATCTTCCATGCTACACACATTATAGGCGGTTCCCAAGCAGAATGGTAAAGTTTATACTCCCCCACCACCAACAAGCATCAATCCATGGCTTGCCCGAAACAACGGGTGCCTCCAACTAACAACAATCCTGGGGGAGTTTTGTTTGGAATTATTTTGATTTGATTTGAGCATGGGACTAGGCATCCCGGTGACCAGCCATTTTCTCGTGAGTGAGGAGCGGAGTCCACTCCTCTTGAGAATAACCCGCCTAGCATGGAGGATACAGACAACCCTAGTTGATACATGAGCTATTCGAGCATACAAAACAGAATGTTTATTTGAAGGTTTAGAGTTTGGCACATACAAATTTACTTGGAATGGCAGGTAGATACCGTATATAGGAAGGTATGGTGGACTCATATGGAATAACTTTGGGGTTTATGGAATTGGATGCACAAGCAGTGTTCCCGCTTAGTACAAGTGAAGGCTAGAAATAGACTGGGAAGCGACCATCTAGAGAGCGACAACAATCATGAACATGCATTAAAATTAATAAACACCGAATGCAAGAATGAGTAGGATATAATTCACCATGAACATAAATATCGTAGAGGCTATGTTGATTTTGTTGCAACTACATGCGTGAACATGTGCCAAGTCAAGCCACTCGAATCGTTCAAAGGAGGATACCACCCTATCATACCACATCACAACCATTTTAATAGCATGTTGGCACGCAAGGTAAACCATTATAAACTCCTAGCAAATTAAGCATGGCATAAGCAACTATAATCTCTATTTGTCATTGCAAACATGTTTCATTCATAATAGGCTGAATCAGGAATGATGAACTAATCACATTTACAAAAACAAGAGAGGTTGAGTTCATACCAGCTTTTCTCATCTCAATCAGTTCATCATATATCGTCATTATTGCCTTTCACTTGCATGATCGAATAGTGTGGATAATAATAATAGTGCACGTGCATTGGACTAAGCTGGAATCTGCAAGCATTCAACTCACGAGAGAAGACAAGGTAATATGGGCTCTTTGTTAGATCAACAATAATGCATATGAGAGCCAGTCAACAATTTCATCATGGTCTTCTCCTCTCGACCCCCAAAGAAAAAGAAAAAAACAAAACTATTTACATGGGAAAGCTCCCAACAAGCAAAAGAAGAACGAGAAATCTTTTGGGGTTTTCTTTTTAATTACTACTGTTATAGGCATGTAAAGTAAAGTAGCTAAAGGCTACAACTAATTTTTTTGGTTTTTCCTAAGGTTTTTCAAACACACAAGAAGAAAGCTTAAAAAGAAATTAAACTGGCATGGATCATACAATGAAAAAGTATGAGCACTGACAACTGGCATGAGTGTGTGAACATGAATGTAATGTCGGTGAGAAATACGTACACCCCCAAGCTTAGGCTTTTGTCCTAAGTTGGTCTATGCCCATGCATGGCCTGGTGGATATCCGAAGTTGAAGCTGGGGTCGTACTGAGATGCATCGGCTATTGCCTGAAGGGCTGCAGCTTGGAGGTGGGCTGCCTCCGTCCTCCTCTCGTACTCGTTCGCCTCCTCCCTGGTTAGAACATATCTCCCTTTTGCCTGAAATTCAAAGAAAGTAGGAGCAGGGAGAGCGACATGATAGGTACGTCGTCTGTCAAAGATTAGTCGATACTGGAGGGACTGATCGTCCCTCTCAACAAACTAATGAAGAACCATAGCATTATAATCTAAATAAGCAGGAGGCAACTCAATATCATCTCGATGTATGGGTATCTCAAGAAAATCAACTAAACGGGTTGCATAAATTCCACCAAAGAAATCTCCATTAATACTATTATTATGCAACCTATGTGCAACAATGGCCCCCAAGTTATATTGTCTATCTCCTAATACAATACTCCTGAGAACACTAAGATCAGGAACACACATGTGACATGGCTCATCCTTACCGTTAATGCATCTACCCACGAAGAGAGCAAAATAATGTATGGTAGGAAAATGAATGCTCCCTATGGTAGTTTGTGTTATTTCTCTAGATTCCCCCACAGTGATACTAGCAAGACATTCTTTAAATTCAGATTTGCGAGGTTCAGTAGCACTACCCCACTGCGGGAGTTTACAAGCAGTATTAAAATCTTCTAGGTCCATGGTATAAGATTTATCATAAAGATCAAATAGGACATTGTGAGAATTGCGCGAGGATGTAAACTTAAACCTTCTCACAAATGAATCAGTTAAATAGAGGTATTGTCGGCACTTATCTGCCTCGAAGCTCTCAAGATCAGCGTTATGCACATCTGCGTCAAATTCTTCCTTGATGCCTTCCTGGACCATGAAATCCTCTGACGGCCATTCACAAGGCCGCACTTGAGCCTCCCTTGGTAGTTCATTATACGGCTCGCGTATTGCGGGCCTTGGGCCTTGCTTCCTTGATGAACCACCTTGCTACATTTTCCTAAACATATTTCTTCCTCTGAAAAATTTCTGAAATTTGTAGTGACTCAAAATAAAAGTGAATCAAACTCAACAAAATTGATAGCAACTACTCCTACAGGTGCCTAGAGGCTATATCATGCATTAAAACTACTTTTGGCCACATAAATTTGACATGCAAGCTCAAGAGAGGGTCACCTAAGAAGCAAAAATTTGCAATAAATAAAGCACTACAACAAAAACTAATTGGACCATTGGAGGAGTCACATACCAAAGAACAATCCCCCAAAGCAGTTTTGTGAATGGAGCTTTGAGCAAGGAGATCGAAAATGGCAGCAAGATGAGCAAGAACTTGGGTTTGAGCTGGTGGATGATTTTTTCTAGAGCAAGACGAAGTGTGTGGGTGCAAGGATAAGTGGAGGGGACCCATGTGGGGTCCACGAGGCAGGGGGCGCGCCCTCCACCCTCGTGGGCACGTGGTGGGTCCCCCTGGTGTGTTCTCAGTGCCAGATATTCTCAAATATTATAGAAAAAACCATATTAAATTTTCAGGGCATTTGGAGAACTTTTGTTTTTAGGGTATTTTTTATTGCATGGATAATTCAGAAAACAGACAGAAAATACTATTTTTGCTTTATTTAATATAAATAACAGAAAGTAAAAGGAGGGTACAGAAAGTTGTGCTTTCTAACTTCATCCATCTCATGCTCATCAAAAGGAATCCACTAACAAGGTTGATCAGGTCTTGTTAACAAACTCATTTCGAATAACATGAAACCGGAGAAATTTCGAATAACACTAGGTTACCTCAATGGGGATATGCACATCCCCGACAATAAGAATATCATATTTCTTCTTGACAGTAGGAAGAGGAAATTCAAAACCTCCAATAATAATCGTTGAAATTTTTCCAATAGAATTGATACTATGGACTTGAGGTTGTTTCCCCGCAAAGTGTATCGTATTCTCATTACCATTAACATGAAAAGTGACATTGCCTTTGTTGCAATCAATAACATTCCCTACAGTATTTAAAAAGTGTCTACCAAGGATAATCGACATACTATCGTCCTTGGGAATATCAAGAATAACAAAGTTCGTTAAAATAGTAATGTTTGCAACCACAATAGGCACATCCTCACAAATACCGACAGGTATAGCAATTGATTTATCAGCCATTTGCAAAGATATTTCAGTAGGTGTCAACTTATTCAAATCAAGTCTATGATATAAAGAGATAGGCATAACACTAAGACCGGCTCCAAGATCACATAAGGCGGTTTTAACATAGTTTCTTTTAATAGAGCATGGTATAGTTGGTACTCCGGGATCTCCTAGTTTCTTTGGTATTCCACCCTTAAAAGTGTAATTATCAAGCATGGTGGAAATTAGCCTCCCGTATCTTTCTTTTATTTGTAACAATATCTTTCATGTACTTAGCATAAGGGTCATTTTAAGCATATCAGACGCATACGCAAAAAGATAGGTCTAATCATTTGAGCTAAGCACTCAAAATCCTCATCATCCTTATCTAGGATGGTTTAGGAGGAAAAGTCATGGGTTTCTGAACCCATGGTTCTCTTTCCTTACCGTGCTTCCTAGCAACAAAGTCTCCCTTATCATAACATTGATTCTTTGATTGTGGGTTATCAAGATAAACAATAGGTTCAATCTCTACATCATTGTCATTGCTAGGTTGAGCATCAACATGAACATCATCATTAACATTATCACTAGGTTCATGTCCATTACCAGATTGTGTTTCAGCATCAAAAATAGAAATATCATTGGGATTCTCAGGTGTGTCAAAAACTGGTTCACTAGAAGCATGCAAACTCCAATCATTTTTCTTTTTCTTCTTCTTAGAAGAACTAGGTGCATCAACATTAGTTCTCTGAGAATCTTGCTCAATTCTCTTAGGGTGGCCCTCAGGATACAAAGGTTTCTAAATCATTTTACCCCCTCTAGTCATAGCTCTAACAGCATTATCATTTTTCTTATTGTTCAATTCATTGAGCAAATCATTCTAAGCCTTAAGTACTTGTTCTACTTGAGTGGTCACCATAGAATCATGTTTACTAGTAAGTTTAAGTTCACCTTTAACTCTAGACATATAATCAATTGAGTGTTCAAGCATATCGGCATTGCGTTTCAATTGTCTACCAACATAAGCATTGAAGTTTTCTTGTTTAACAATAAAATTATCAAACTCATCTAAGCACTGGCTAGCAGACTTATAACGAGGAATATCACCTTCATCAAATATATAGTGAGAATTTACCTTTACTACCTGTGTCAGGTTATCAAGACCATGTATTTCTTCAATAGGTGGTAAATTCTTAACATCTTCGGCTTTAATACCTTTTTATTTCATAGATTTCTTTGCCTCTTAGGTATCTTCAGGATTGAGAAATAGAATACCCCTTTTCTTTGGAGTTGGCTTAGATGTTGGTTCAGGAAGTGTCCAATCATTTTCATTACTCAACATATTATTCAATAGCAATTCAGCTTGATCAACAGTTCTTTCCCTAAAAACACAACCAGCACAACTATACAGGTAGTCACTGGAAGCATCGGTTAGTCCATTATAAAAGATATCAAGTATTTCATTTTTCTTGAGAGGATGATCAGGCAAAGCATTAAGTAATCCGAGAAGTCTCCCCCAAGCTTGTGGGAGACTTTCTTCTTCAATTTGCACAAAATTATATATTTCCCTTAAGGCAACTTGTTTATTATGAGAGGGGAAATATTAAGATGAGAAGTAATAAATCATATCCTAGGGACTACGCACACAACCAGGATCAAGAGAATTAAACCATGTTTTAGCATCACCCTTTAATGAGAACAGAAACAACTTAAGGATAAAGTAATAATGAGTTTTCTCATCATTAGTGAACAGGGTGGCTATATCATTTAATTTAGTAATATGTGCCACAACAGTTTCAGATTCATAGCCATAGAAAGGATCAGATTCAACCAAAGTAATTAACTCAGGATTGACAGAGAAATCATAATCCTTATTAGTAATAAAGATAGGTGAAGTAGCAAAAGCAGGGTCATATTTCATTCTAGCATTCAAAGACTTTTCTTTAAGCTTAGATAATAATTTCTTAAGATCAGATCTATCATTGCAAGCTAATAAATCTCTAGCAGTTTCTTCATCCATAACATAACCCTCAGGCACAACAGGCAATTCATATATAGGGGAAGAATGTTCATCATCACTTTCATCAATATTATCACTTTCAATAATTTCATTCTCTCTAACCCTAGCAAGTTGTTCATCAAGAAATTCACCTAGTGGCACGGTAGTATCAAGAATAGAAGTAGTTTCATCATAAATATCACGCATAGCAGAAGTGGCATCATCAATAACATGCGACCTATCGGAATCAATAGCAGCAGTAGGTGTCGCAAGTTTACTCAAAACAGAAGGTGAATCAAGTGTAGAGCTAGATGGCAGTTCCTTACCCCCCCCTCGTAGTTGAGGGAAAAATCTTGGTTCTTTGATCTTTCAAGTTCTTCACAGTGACTAGCAGATATAAATCCCAAGTGACTCAAATAATAGAGCTATGCTCCCCAGCAACGGCGCCAGAAAATAATCTTGATAACCCACAAGTATAGGGGATCGCAACAGTCTTCGAGGGTAGAGTATTCAACCCAAATTTATTGATTCGACACAAGGGGAGCCAAAGAATATTCTCAAGTATTAGCAGCTGAGTTGTCAATTCAACCACACCTGGAAACTTAATATCTATAGCAAAGTATTTACTAGCAAAGTAATAGGATAGTAGAGGTAACGGTGGCAAAAGTAATATTTTTGGTTTTATAGTGATTGTAACAGTAGCAACGGAAAAGTAAATAAGCGAAGAACAATGTATGAAAAGCTCGTAGGCAATAGATCAGTGATGGATAATTATGTCGAATGTGATTCCTCATGCAATAGTTATAACATAGGGTGACACAGAACTAGATCCAGTTCATCAATGTAATGTAGGCATGTATTCCAAATATAGTCATACGTGCTTATGGAAAAGAACTTGCATGACATCTTTTGTCCTACCCTCCCGTGGCAGCGGGGTCCTATTGGAAACTAAGGGATATTAAGGCCTCCTTTTAATAGAGTACCGGACCAAAGCATTAACACATAGTGAATACATGAACTCCTCAAACTATGGTCATCACCGCTAAGTATCCCGATTATTATCACTTCGGGGTTAGCGGATCATAACACATAATAGGTGACTATAGAATTGCAAGATAGGATCAAGAACTCACATATATTCATAAAAACATAATAGGTTCTGATCTGAAATCATGGCACTCGGGCCCTAGTGACAAGCATTAAGCATAGCAAAGTCATAGCAACATCAATATCAGAAAATAGTGGATACTAGGGATCAAACCCTAACAAAACCAACTCGATTACATGATAATCTCATCCAACCCATCACCGTCCAGCAAGCCTACGATGGAATTACTCACGCACGGCAGTGAGCATCATGAAATTGGTGATGGAGGAAGGTTGATGACGATGATGGCGACGGATTCCCCTCTCCGCAGCCCTGAACGGACTCCAGATCATCCCTCCAGAGAGAGATTAGGGCTTGGCGGCGGCTCTGTATCGTAAAATGTGATGAATCCTTCTCTCTGATTTTTTTCTCCCCGAACACGAATATATGGAGTTAGAGTTGAGGTCGGTGGAGCATCAGGGGGCCCACGAGGCAGGGGGCGCGCCCAGAGGGTAGGCGCGCCCCCCACCCTCGTGGACAGGGTGTGGGCCCCCTGACGTGGATTCTTCCGCCAGTATTTTTTATATATTCCAAAAATAATCTCCGTTGACTTTTAGGTCATTCTGAGAACATTTATTTCTGCACAAAAATAACACCATGGCAATTCTGCTGAAAACAGCGTCAGTCCAGGTTAGTTCCATTCAAATCATGCAATTTAGAGTCCAAAATAAGGGCAAAAGTGTGTGGAAAAGTAGATACGTTGGAGACGTATCACTCCTCATGAGTGTTGATCCGAACTAGAGCACTGTGCGGGACCGCCCCTTGGCAACTTGGGGTATGTTGGTACCTATACGCTTAGCTCATCCGGTGTACCCTAAGAACAAGATCGCGCTACTCCTATCAGGCTAGGTCGGTCCATCGGGAGGTCTTGCTGGACTAGTTTTACCATTGTCAAAATATATTGTGCATCGAGATTACGACTCTGATCGGGGGGGCCCGCGATGGAGGATTGTCTCCGCGGATCGTGAGCTTGTCATGGGCTAAGTTGGGACACCCCTACAGGGTTTAAACTTTCGAGAGCTGTTCCCGCGGTTATGTGGCAGATGGGAATTTGTTAATATCCGGTTGTAGAGAACTTGACACTTGACTTAATTAAAAGCCACCAACCGCGTGTGTAACCATGATGGTCTCTTTTCGACGAGGTTTGGGAAGAGAACACGGTGGGGCTATGTTTGAACGTAAGTAGTTGAGGATCACTTATTGATCACTTCCAGTTTACGACCGTTACGTAGTTTCTCGCCTTACTCTTGTACTAATATGTTAGCCACCATATTTGCTTAGTGCTTGCTGCAGCTCCACCTCATAACCACATCCTACCTATAAGCTTAAATAGTCTTGATCTCGCAGGTTTTGAGATTGCTGAGTCCGCGTGACTCGCAGATACTACCAAAATAGTTGCAGGTGCTGATGGTACCAGTGCAGGTGATGCCACCGAGCTCAACTGAGAGTTCGATGAGGACCTTGGTCGTTACTACGTTTCCTTTCTAGACAATCAGTAGTGGTGCCCAGTTGGGACGATCGGGATTTAGCATTTGGTGTTGTCTTCTTTTCATTTGGATCCGTCCGTAGTCGGACTATGTGTGTACTCTAAATGGTGTATGTATTATTTGATCTTTGTGTGACGTGGCGATTGTAAGCCAACTATCTATTTACTTCCTTGTTCATTACATGGGATTGTGTGAAGATGACCCTTCTTGCGACAATACCACAATGCTGTTATGCCTCTAAGTCATGCCTCGACACGTGGGAGATATATATAGCCGCATCTTGGGTGTTACACCGGCCAGGGAGAGGCGCGCCTAGGGGGGAGCCCTACTCCTAGTAGGATTCGGCCCCCCTTCCTTCCAACAGAGAGGGGGGAGAGGAAAGGGGGGAGAGGTAGAAGGAAAGGGGGTCGTGCCCCCTCCCCTTGTCCAATTCAGATTGGGCAAAGGGGGGCGCGACCTTCCGTGGCCTACCTCCTCTCCTCCACTATGGCCCATTAGGCCCATTAACTTTCCTGGGGGGTTCTGGTAACCTCCCAGTACTCCGAGAAAACCCCAAACCTCTTCAGAACCATTCCGGTGTACGTATATAACCTTCCAATATATGAATCTTTACCTCTTGACCATTTCGAGACTCCTCGTCATGTTTGTGATCTCATCCAGGACTCCGAACAAACTTCGGTCACCAAAACATATAACCCGTAATACAAATCTTCATCGAATGTTAAGTGTGCGGACCCTACGTGTTTGAGAACTATGTAGACATGACCGAGAGACATCTCCGGTCAATGACCAATAGACAAACCTGGATGCTCATATTGGTTCCTACATATTCTACGAAGATCTTTATCGGTCAAATCGCATAACAACATACATTATTTCCTTTGTTATTGGTATGTTACTTGCTCGAGATTCGATCATCGGTATCGTCATACCTAGTTCAATCTCGTTACTGGCAAGTCTCTATTCTCGTTCTGTAATGCATCATCACGCAACTAACTCTTTAGTTACATTGGTTGCAAGGCTTATAGTGATTAGCATTACCGAGAGGGCCTAGAGATACCTCTCCGATACTTGGAGTGACAAATCCTAATCTCGATCTATGCCAACTCAACAAACACCTTCGGAGACACCTGTAGAGCATCTTTATAATCACCCAGTTACGTTGTGACATTTGATAGCACACAAAGTGTTCCTCCGGTATTCAGGAGTTGCATAATCTCATAGTCAGAGAATATGTATAAGTCATGAAGAAAGCAATAGCAATAAAACTTAACGATCATTATGCTAAGCTACGGATGTGTCTTGTCCATCACATCATTCTCCTAATGATGTGATCCTGTTCATCAAATGAAAACACATGTCTATGGTTAGGAAACTTAACCATCCGTGATTAACAAGCTAGTCTAGTAGAGGCTTACTAGGGACACTGTGTTTTGTCTATGTATCCACACATGTATCAAGTTTCCAGTTAATACAATTCTTGCATGAATAATAAACATTTATCATGGTATAAGAAAATATAAATGACAACTTTATTATTGCCTCTAGGTTATATTTCCTTCATCCCATTCACGATGCAATTTTCTAGGAATTGAAACTTCTAATTCCAATTTTTACTCAAGAGCTTTCATCATACCATCAACAATATGTTTAGTAAAAGCTTTATTTTGTTCGTAAGAATGGGGTGAATTTATCATGGATTGCAACAAATAAATACAATCAATCAAAGAGAAACTATCATAATTAAATTCTTTGTAATCCAAAAGAGTGCGCACATCACTAGCTAAAGTTTTGACCTCTTCAAACCCACTTTTATCAATTTTCTCAACAAGATTTTCACCCTCCGAATTATCGGGACGCCTTCTAGCTAAATTTGACTCTTCTCCAGTCCCTTTTTATCAATCTTAACTTTACTAAACAAGGAATCAATAGAAGAAACACCAATCATTTTAAGATCATCACCACTTTTGCGAAAGTAATCACTAGAAAACGCTTTTTTTTTAAATTCTCTTTTAGCTCTAAGCATAGCAGTTCTTTTCTTACTTTCATTATTAGAAACATAAAGAGCTTTAATTGATTCCTCGACCTTAGGCACAAAAAATTTCATCATGAGAAATTCTATCAACACTTCTAGATAAATCATCAATCTTATTCAACTTTTCTTCTATGGTAGTGTTGAAAACTTTTTGCATGTTGATAAATTCCTTAATATTATTCTCAAGATCATAGGTGTTCCTATTATTATTATAAGAAGGATTTCCATAGGAATTACCATAATTATTAGAGAATTATAAGGAAAAGTCCTAGGATTAAAATTGCCTTTATAAGCATTGTTGTTGAAATTATTTCGAGAGATAAAATTCACATCTACGGACCGCTTGATGACCTCAAGCCATGGGCAGGCTTCCACCAGCCGTCGCACCAGACCGAAGTAGCTGCCAGACAGGGGCTCGCCAGGCCACATCCGGACTATAAGGCCCCTCATGGCCTGTTCAGCCGCCTTGTGAAATTCGACCTACTGCTTCAGCTGGTCGCTCAAGGCCATGGGGTGTTTAGTCCCAGTATACTGAGACCAGAACAACTTCTCCGTTGAGCTCCCCTCCTCGGCCCGATAAAATTCTGTGGCATCCAGCACACTGCGGGGAAGATCTGCAAATGCTCCTGGAGAGCTCCGAACTCGGGTAAGAAAAAGGAAATTCTCCTTCACATGCTTGCTTTGCAAATTGAATGCCTTACCCGCTGCTGTCTTCTTCGCCTCATCAATCTCTTGGAGGACCTTGTGGGCTTCGGCCTTGGCGCTCCGGACGCTTTCAAGCGCCTGCGCGAGCTCGGACTCTCGCGTTTTAGAGTCTAGCTCCAAGGACTCGTGCTTTCTGGCGAGAGCCTCGAGCTCTTGCTCCACCTCGCCCACTCGGGCTTCTTATTTCTCCTGTTCAATGCGTTCCTTGGCCGCTTTGTCTTCGGCCTCGGACAACACCTTCCTCAGGGTCGCCACCTCGGTTGTGGCCCCTGAAAAATCCATGATGATCCTATTACTTTATACCAGAACTTCTCTTCCACTATATAGACAGGGGTATTACTTACCTTTGCTCTCTTCGAGCTGCCTCTTGGTCAGGCTGAGCTCATGCTCGGACCGCTTCAAGTCCTGCTTCAGCGTAGAGACCTCTGCAGAACGTGCGGCAGCGGCCAGCAGGGAAGCCTGCATGTACACATAGACATACTTTGATTATACTCCTGAGTTATCATTTGATACTCTATTCGGCTTTTCCTCGTGAATGCCGAACAGAGCATCAGGGGCTACTACCTATGCGGTAATATTTTTATATTTTGAATGCTTACCTCAAAGCCTGTTAGGAGGCCGGTGCAAGCTTTGGCCAGCCCGTTCTTGGCGGACTGAACCTTCTTAACAACCGCACTTATGATAGTGCGGTGCTCTTCTTCGATGGAAGCGCTGCGAAGCGCTTCCAGCAGGTTGTCCGGTGCCTTTGGTTGGACAGAGGACACTGGCACGGATGGCTGGCCCCCTTTGACGGGGGACCGCCTGCCGGAGTCCGGAACCATCGAGGGTTCCGGCGCAGTGTCCGGCTAGGGCCCGAACTCGAAGCCCGTAGGAGCCTCGCTCCCTTGGTACCCAGGGTCTAGGAAGTCGCCGTGGGGCGCCCCCAGGACCACCTCCCGTTGGCTTGGTACCTATTTAGACAACACCTCGGCGTTGTCCGTAGGGCGAGGGGTGGAAGCGGTCGGAACAGAACCGCTGTTCATATCCGACGAGTTCAAAGAGCCGCTCGACGAGGGTATGTCGAGATGAGCTCGGGACGGACTGCATAATCATGTTCGGCATGAGGAAAGGCTGTACAATAAAACATATCATGAAGTACTATGGTGCCCGGACACTTACGACTTCGCCAGGGGCTTGTCCCTGGGCAGCCACTCGTCGCCGCTGTCGGCGGCCGTCGTGGCACAGTCCGGAAGGAGGGTCCTTCCCTTCTTGGAGCCTTCGGCCTCCCGGATGGGTCGGCCTTCCTTTTCTTGTCTCCCCTGGCTGAGGGTGGAGAACTTTTCTCCTCCTCCTCGTTTTCGTGGGAGGAGTGCGCGTCGGAGTCATCGTCCGATGACTTCGATACAACCTTGCGCCAAAGACCCTTTCGGGTCCCCGGCGCCTTCTTCTTGGTCTTTTCCAGCACCTCGTAGGGTGCCGGAGTCAGCATCTTCGTCAGAAGAGCGTCTACAGGATCTTTGGGCAGCGGGGCTGGGCTATCAAGCTACTCCGCGTCTCTATCCAGTCCTGTTAATGACATGGAAGTTCAGATCCTGCACACAACTAAACCGGGGTAAATAAATACCCTGAGAAATATAAAAATCTTATCGGATTGGCGCGGTGCTTTGCGCTGAGTCCGCGGTCCTCATTGAGGGGGGGAGGGATCTCGGCACTCTTAAACAGCACCCTCCAGACATCCTCGTGCGTCGTGTCATAGAGCTCTCGCAGCGTCTGGTGTTTGGCCGAGTCGAACTCCCACAAAACAAATGCCCGCCATTGACACAGAAGGATCCGGCGGAAGAGCATAACCTGGACCACGTTGACGAGCTTGATTTTCTTGCTTGTCATGTTCTGGATGCAGGTATGGACTCCGGTCAACTCTATCGGAGATCCCCAGGACAGGCCCTTCTTTTTCCAGGAGGTAAGCCGCGCGGGGATTCCAGATCGAAATTTGGGGGCCGCCACCCAGTTGGAGTCGCGCGGCTCGGTGATTTAGAACCACCCTGATTGCCACCCCTTTATGGTATCCATATAGGCTACCTCGAGCCAGGTGACATTACACATCTTGCCCACCATGGCGCCTCCGCACTCTGCTTGCTGGCCGCTCACCACCTTCGGTTTGACATTGAAGGTTTTCAGCCATAGGCCGAAGTGGGGCCTGATGCGGAGGAAGGCCTCGCACACGACGATAAACGCCCAGATGTTGAGGATGAAGTTGGGGGCCAGATCATGAAAATCCATCCCATAGTAGAACATGAGACCACGGACAAACGGGTGGAGGGGAAATCCCAGTCCGCGGACGAAATGGGTAAGAAAAACTACCCTCTCATGGGGTTCGGGCATTGGGACGATCTGCCCTGCATCGGGCAGCCGGTGCGCGATATCCGCGGCCAGATATTCAGCTTCCCGTAGTTTTTTGACATTCTCCTCCGTGGCGGAGGATACCATCCACTTGCCTCCTGCTCCCGACATGATTGGAGTGGTTTGAGAAGAAGAACACGAGCTTGAGCGCTGGAGCTCGAGTGTGCGGGAATGGGTAAGCGAGGAAGAAGAAGGCGTGGGTGAAAAAGGTAGATCTTTGTCCCTTTTATAAGGGCAGAGGAGGCGATGAGTCTCCCCACTTGCCTAGCAAAACCGCTTATGCCCCAGGCGCCGTAATTGATGGCGCAGTTGGGTTACCCACGTTCGTATTGATGAGAATCCCGTGGTAAGGGGAACACGATCTCTGCTTTGACAAGACGTATCGAGAAAACCGCCTCGCGATGTGTGCGGAGCTGGTTGAGAAAAGCAGTTCGAATAATAACCGGGCCATGAAGTGATGTCATACTATCAAAACATGTCAGCAGATTGGATTTATGGAAGTATTATTCTCTCTACGGTGGTATGTGGAACTTATTTTACAGGGTCGGACACTATCCTTGCATTCAAACTCTTCCATGGTGTATTCGGAGGAGGAACCCGCCTTGCAATGCCGAAGACAATACTGCGCACGGGACTCATCATCATTGAAGCCTGGTTCAGGGGCTACTAAGGGAGTCCTGGATTAGGGGGTCTCCGGACAGCCGGACTATATCCTTTGGCCGGACTGTTGGACTATGAAGATACAAGATTGAAGACTTCGTCATGTGTCCGTATGGGACTCTACTTGGCGTGGAAGTCAAGCTTGGCAATACGGATATGGATATCTCCTCCTTTGTAACTGACCTTGTGTAACCCTAGCCCCCTCCGGTGTCTATAGAAACTGGAGGGTTTTAGTCCGTAGGACAACATACAATCATACCATAGGCTAGCTTCTAGGGTTTAGCCTCTCTGATCTTGTGGTAGATCAACTCTTGTAATACTCATATCATCAAGAACAATCAAGCAGGACGTAGAGTATTACCTCCATCGAGAGGGCCCGAACCTAGGTAAAACATCGTGTCCCCTGCCTCCTGTTACCATCCGCCTTAGACGCACAGTTCGGGACCCCCTACCCGAGATCCGCCGGTTTTGACACCGACACTTCCCTTGTCCATTCTTCCTTTTGTGACTCCCAATCTGCTGCTGCTTCCCTTCAATCATAAGAGCCTTGTCTACCAAATCCTGGTAGTTGTTAAATGTTGCCGCCATTAACTGCATACTCATCTCATCATTCAGCCCTTCCATAAACTTCTCCTGCTTCGCGGCATCTGTGGCCACATCATCCGGGGCATAGCGAGCTAACTTGCTAAACTCTTCCACCTACTGCCCCACAGTACGGTTTCCTTGGTGCAAGTTGCGAAACTCACGCTTCTTCATGCTCATAGCTCCAGTTGAGGCATGAGCAATGCAGAATGCTTTGCTGAAACTGCTCCCAAGTGACATTGGCTATAGGGAAAGTGGCTGTGTAGTTCTCCCACCATGAGGCTGCAGGTCCATCCAATTGGTGTGCGGCAAAACACACTTTCTCAGCATCTGTGCAACCTGCGGTGGTCAACTCCCTTCCAATCCTGCGTAGCCAATCATCTACAACTATTGTCTCGGTGCTACTTGAAAACACCGGCGGCTGTAACCTTAGAAAATGGGCTAAGTTGTGAACTGGACGTGGTGGTGGCGGGTTGTTGTTATTGTTGTTGGATTTGCCTTGGTTCTAGACTAACAACTACATCAGGGTATTCTGTTGTTAGATCAACTGGGTGAGCTCCGGTGGGAAAGCAAATTCGGGTTCACGTCTCGGAGGCATCTGATGGGTTAGAGGGAAGAGATTAGAATCAAATGAGGTCTAGTGAGAAAACACTACCCATATGCACATGAGACAAACACATTCATATCACAGCAAATCAATTCAAACAAGGGCATATAATCGATCTAACTACCGTTACAGTGCTCGGAGTACTAATATATACATGGGGGAAATATTACTAATAATATGGTGGTCCACGAGAAATTTTGATCGGTGGAAGACTCCATGATATCCACTCCAGCTTCGTCTTCATAATCATCATCACTACTATTGGGATCGGAGTCGGTGTCTTCGATGATGATGTAGTCCTTGGGATGGTCGTCATCTCCTCCTAGCGCAGGGTCTCCCATAAATACTCCTATCTTCCTTGTCAGATCGTCATTCTTCTCCACTAGTATTGTGATTTCTTCCTCGTATCCGTCGCGTGTAGACTTGAGTTCTTCTTCTAGCTCCATGTTCCGGGTCATCACCTTCTTCTGATCTATCATACTAGTGCACATCTGGTTCTCCTGGCGACGAATCTGCTGGTTTAACTCCTGGATGTAAGCTGCAATGGTCATGTCCTTCTTGGTGCTGATCATCTCCCATTGCTCATCTCAGTGCCCACATATGTGGTAGATAGTGTCCTTAAGATCCTTGTGATAAACTTTGCCGATGCATCCTATGGCGATGTGGGATGCCATGCTCTTTCCTAGACTCTAGGTTGGTGCATCAAAGGAAAACTCTATGGGCTCAGTGACTGGCATGAATGTCCTTCCTGGAACTTGAACTCAAATCATCAAACGCTCCTCTTCTGGTAAAGTGGCGGTGTAGGTCCCGGTGAAGCTTGGTATTCTTATGTTCAGGTACCTAGTGACTTCCTTCAAGTGTCGTCCAAAAGGTGTGTCTTCATCCGGTTGTGCAACCTTGTACCTTGTGTCCGCCATCCTATAGAGTAGAAGATGGAGAGAAGTCAGAAATGAGTAGAGAAGAGTGACCTATGGCTCATCTTAGTGGTCGTGTCCTACATTCAGCGTGTGCTCTGATACCATCTTGTAGCGACTCGACATCGGCGCCGGATCTCTGTGTATAAGTGTCATCCCTGGATCGGTGATGCTGACACACACAGTACTTCGAAGGATTTATAACAGAGTTGCAGTCACACACTTATTACATCGAATGTCTCAAAAGATAACTTATTACACTAAATATGGCTCAAGGCCATCTAATTACGATAACGGCGGAAGGCTTGGAGGATAAAGTGAGTCCATCAACTCCAACGGCATAGCTGAGTGCACGACAACGACCTAGCGCACCTTACTCTTCGTCTGAAAAGTCTGCAACATGATATGTTGCAGCCCGAATATAGGTCAGCACAGGGAATATGCTCGCAATGTAGCATAGTAGAGTAACGAACAGAATAAAAGCTATCACTACATGCATATATGGCCGGTGGAGGCTCTATGGTTACAGTGTTCTGCGAAAACCCAATTTTTTCCTACAACAATGTAATATAATTTGTTTAACTATCATGGTAGTTGTTAAACATTGAGAAGGTTGCTCCAACTCAATCCCAATTAAGCAGTATTAACAAACCAACAAATTAATTTAGAGTGATGAGATCAACATGATAATCCAAGAACCAGATACTTCAGATGTCCATAACCGGGGACACGGCTTATCATGATTAGTTTCTACACTCTGCAGAGGTTTGCGCACTTTTCCCCACAAGACTCAATCTCCTCCGTTGGATTTCTCGCACTACATGGTGTTTGAGAAATGGATGACCGAGACACAGTCTTTTAGAGGCATTAACTCTTTACTCCGGGTGGACAGTTACACCTACTTTCCCCTACATCTGCTAGCCCACCACCGAAAGAGGTCGTGCAACATACTCAACTATGCCAGAGCCCATAATGGCTTGTGGCTGCACACGAATGTTTCTAGCATGAAAATCTTATGAACGCTTTGAGCCTGGGTGGCGAACCATAGGATGATCACACAGGTACTCCGGGATATCCTAGGACAACACTGGATTCTCTAGGTGCCCGCAACCAATCCACCCAGATGTGTATTTAAGTAGCCACCTTAAGTTAACCATTAATTAACAATCTCACATCTGTCATGGATAACTCAAACCAATCCACGTCTACGAGCATAGCATGGCAATATAAGCATAACGTAGAAGTAACTCCCAAGGGTTTGATAATAAAAAGGATGATAGGTTCTACCTCATCATCTACTTCCCAATACCCACATGTTAAGTATCCTACTCATGCAATGTTTGAGGGTTTGAGCTAATGCATAAAAGCTGGGTAATAAAGGGTTATGATCAAAGTGTTACTTGCCTTGCTGATGATCCGCAAAACCTAGAGACTCATAGTAGGACGATGCGCACTCCAGGAATTCTATTGCAAACAACAATAGCATACATAAGCAATCAAGCAAAGACGAACGGGTAAAACTCAAATAAGAAGATCAAATCTGAAAGTTCAACTGAAGAGATTCAATCTGTAGAAAGGAATCAATCGAATCGGAGCTACGGAACTGAAACTATGGTCAAAAGAACTTTGAATCCAAATCTGCTTGGAACCAAATTTTAAATTGTCAAAACCTTGTACAAGTGGATTAAACAGAAAGAGGGGCTCGAGACGAATATTTTGGCATTGGTTTCACTGGATTTGGAGAAATGGTTTAGAAACGGCGAGGGTTTGAAGTTCAGGGGCCAATCTACGATAAAAATAATCGTGGATAGGTCCCTGGCCAAAAATAAAATAAAAAGAAAAGACTAGCGAACGAACGTTTGCTGTCTGAACCTAACCGGCGAACAACGTTCATTAAAACGAACGAAAGGACGAACGTCCGCTAAATAAATAAACCGAATAACAGAAAAATTAACAGATCTAGGGTTTGTAAAATAAAACCGATCGGTTTTTACCTAACCGAAAAAACGACGGCGGCGGATCCGGCGAGATCTGCAGCGGCGGTGCTGGCCAGTGCGGTGGCGGTCGGCGGTAGGGTGGCGCTAGGGTTCGGGAGCGCGGGCGGGCTGGCGGCTCGGGCGGACCTCGACGGCTTATAAGGCCTGAGCACAGACAGAGTCCGGCTCGGGCATGGCCCAAGGTCGGTTCGTTTTTTTAAATAAGGTTCCGCTGAGAAAAATCCTAAATAAATAAAAATAAAAAACTAAAAATGCCAAAAACAATTTTCGCCGTCTAAATAAAATATTTAGAACAAATTGAACATTTTCTTGGCCTAAAATGCATATTTTTCTAATGCAAACAAAATAGCGATAAAAACCAAATAAAAATATTTATTTGATTTTAACATTTTTTCCTCACATATTTCTTTTGTTTTGGAGAAGTCATATTATCCCCTCTCATATATTTTGATATTGAAATATTTTTGGAGAGAAATAATTAAAACCAAAGTGATCCACTTTTCAATATTTGAGAAAATTCAAATATGAAAACAATAAAATCCCCAACTCTCTCCGTGGGTCCTTGAGTTGCTTAAGATTTTAGGATCACAAAACCAAAATGCAAATAAAATATGATATGCATATGATTACCTATGTATAACATTCCTAATTGAAAATTTGGAATGTTACTCTCATACTCTGAAATATGTGTATCTTGACGAAAAGAAGATATATCCTATTATTATTACTGCTAACCTTTAAGAGCATGAAGAAAATAAATTACTGAAAACTTTGAAGAAGCATCGTGCCGCTATTGGATATACTCTTTATGATCTTAAGGGTATTAGTCCCACATTATGTCAGCACAAAATTAAATTGGAGAAAGATGCTAAATGGGTTGTTGATCGTTTAAATCCTAAGATGGAGGAAGTTGTAAGAAATGAAATACTAAAGCTCCTAGAGGCAGGTATAATTTATCCTATTGCTGATAGTCAATGGGTAAGTCCTGTTCATTGTGTCCCCAATAAGGGAGGTATTACTGTTGTTTCTAATGATAAGAATGAATTGATTCCACAAAGAATTGTTATAGGTTATAGAATGGTAGTTGATTTTCGCAAATTAAATAAAGCTACTAGAAAAGATCATTACCCTCTACCTATCAAATGCTAGAAATATTATCCAAGCATACACATTTTTGCTACCTAGATGGTTATTCTGATTTCTCTCAAATACCTGTGTCAAAAGATGATCAAGAGAAAACCACTTTTACTTGCCTTTTCGGTACCTTTGCTTATAGACGTATGCCTTTTGGTTTATGCAATGCGCCTGCTACCTTTGAAAGATGTATGACTGCTATATTCTCTGACTTTTGTGAATAGATTGTTGAGGTTTTCATGGATAATTTCTCCATTTACGGAACTTCTTTTGATGATTGCCTAAGCAACCTTGACCGAGTTTTGCAGAGATGTGAAGAAACTAATCTCGTCTTGAATTGGGAGAAGTGCAACTTTATGGTTAATGAGGGTATTGTCTTGGGGCATAAAATTTCTGAATGAGGTATTAAAGTTGATAAAGCTAAAGTAGATGCTATAGAAAAGATATCGTGTCCTAAAGATATCAAAGGTATAAGAAGTTTCCTTGGTCATGCTGGTTTCTATAGGAGGTTTATTAAAGAATTCTCTAAAATTTCTAGGCCTCTCACTAATCTCTTACAAAAAGATGTTCCTTTTGTTTTTGATGATGATTGTGTAGAAGCATTTGAAATACTTAAGAAAGCCTTGATTTCTGCACCTATTGTTCAGTCACCTGATTGGAATTTACCTTTTGAAATTATGTGTGATGCTAGTGATTATTCTGTTCGTGCTGTTCTAGGACAAAGAGTTGATAAGAATCTAAATGTTATTCAGTATGCTAGTAAAACTCTAGACAGTGCCCAGTGAAATAATGCTATCACTGAAAAAGAATTTTTAACAGTTGTATTTGCATGTGTTAAGTTCAAACCTTATATTGTTGATTCCAAAGTAACTGTTCACACTGGTCATGCTGCTATTAAATACCTTATGGAAAAGAAAGATGCAAAACCTAGACTTATTAGATGGGTTCTCTTGCTACAAGAATTTGATTTGCATATTATTGGTAGAAAGGGAGCTGAGAATCCCGTTACAGACAACCTATCTACACTACAAGAAATATGTCAACTAGTGACCTTCTGTTAGTGAACCTGAAAGAATTGGTCATAGATCTATGACCATTTCACACCAATTGGTCAAAAGCTGTTCGGGGGGCTCCAAACCCTAAACTATAACGACCATTTTGGTTATAAAGGTCGTAATTTCCTTACACGAAATGCTCATAAAGCAGATAGCACTGGTCCGCTGCCTTATTTGTGGCTGATCATGACCAATATAGATGGTCATAACCTTGTAAGTTATGGTGGGTTGCTATGACTAGGCGCCACCTCATCAGTTTTGCCTATGTGTCATGTCAATGTGTCAGTTTTTGCCCTAGGTTGTGAAGCAACCTATATTTCTGCCATTCCCAAAATTCCCAAAAAAATCTCATAAATTCTTTGGGTCATATCTTTGTCAAATATGTAGAAAACCTTCCTTTCCTAGTTCAAAAATAATTCAACAATATTCATTTTCCTATTCTGTTCAGAAAAACACTTTGTGAAGGAAGTGCTATTTATATATTCTTGATTGCCCTCAAAAATTTTGGGCACTATTTCCTATCCAAATCATTGCCTCATGACAAAATTAAGCTCCATTTGCCTAGTAAATCTTCCTTGGCGAATTTCCAAAGTTTTTGTCCACCTAGAAGCATTGTCAAGGAAGTACCACCTAGGATCCTCCTTTTGAGCTGAAAATTTGTGAAGACATTCTTCTTAGTAGATGATCATCCTTAGCCAAAACTCATGCCCATTGGCCATGTGCATTTCCTGTACCGCTAATCAAACTTTGGCTACTAATTCATCTTTCAGCATAGTCATGAGAATCTTATGTTGTAATTTTCTTCCGACCACCTACCTGGGGAGTGCCCAACCCACTAGACATTCCTAGGCCACCCAGAACGCATGGCAACGCCATGTTCATGCGGTGACCATGCGGCGGGCATGCGAGCTTACGTGCTCTAGAGTTGGAGCCCTCAGCCACCGTACAAACCTCGATGTCTCGCCACCAAACCATGTATTTCTGATTAAATAGATACTTATTTACCTAGAAATGATTTTTGGAAAAAATAAAGAGCAAACTATGAGGCAGCTGTAATTGAAATTTGACCCGCTTCCTGCTGAATCGGCGGGAATTTGTCTTTTTCACCAGAGGTGGATCAAAACTTTTGACACCCAACCATTTTGTCAATTGTGCATTAAATATGTCCTAGTATTTTATAAAATTGGTTAGGTCCAATTTTGCAACAAATATATGGTAGGTCCTTCACAAAAAAACTCATTTCGGGCACTCGGAAAACGGAAAATGTATTTTTCATGAAAATAAAATGAAAACTCCATGAGGCAACATTGTTTGGAATTTCAAGATGCACCCTTGTGCACAATATGAGATCATTTGAACAAACTATGCCATGAATGTGAATCTTCACGCATGATAGCTCATTTCTGAGAACACTTTTTTAAAATAATTGTCATATGACAAGTTTATTATTTTTCCTGGAAACTTGGTCACATATAATGACACAATGCAAAGGTTTTCCAATTTTTTGAATTTTTTGAATTTTTTATGCCCGTTTCAAAATGCGGTCAAAACGGCGGGTTTGACCGTTCCAAGCTAGTGGTTGAATCTTGGAATTTTTTTGATATTTCTCTTATTAAATAGATACTTATGTACCTAGAAATGATTTTTGGAAAAAATAAAGAGCAAACTATGAGGCAGCTGTAGTTCAAATTTGACCCGCTTCCTACTGAATCGGTGGAAATTTGTCTTTTTCACCAGAGGTGGATCAAAACTTTTGACACCCAACCATTTTGTCAATTGTGCATTAAATAGGGACTAGTATTTTATAAAATTGATTAGGTCCAATTTTGCAACAAATATATGGTAGGTCCTTCACAAAAAAACTCATTTCGGGCACTCGGAAAATGGAAAATGTATTTTCCGTGAAAAGAAAATGAAAACTCCCTTAGGCAACATTGTTTGGAATTCCAAGATGCACCCTTGTGCACAATATAAGATCATTTGAACAAACTATGCCATGAATGTGGCCATAAGATCGATCATTTGGCTTGAAAGCCATGAATCTTCACGCATGATAGCACATTTCTGAGAACACTTTTTTAAAATAATCGTCGTATTACAAGTTTATTATTTTTCCTATAAACTTGGTCACATATAATGACACAATGCGAAGGTTTTCCAATTTTTCAGAATTTTTTGAATTTTTTATGCCTGTTTCAAAATGCGGTCAAAACGACGGGCTTGGCCGTTCCTAACTAGTGGTTGAATCTTGGAAATTTTTTGATGTTTCTTTTATTAAATAGATACTTATGTACCTAGAAATGATTTTTGGAAAAAATAAAGAGCAAACTATGAGGGAGCTGCAGTTCAAATTTGACCTGCTTCCTACTGAATCAGCGGGAATTTGTCTTTTTCACCAGAGGTGGATCAAAACTTTTGACACCCAGCCATTTTGTCAATTGTGCATTAAATATGGCCTAATATTTTATAAAATTGATTAGGTCCAATTTTGCAACAAATATATGGTAGGTCCTTCACAAAAAAAACTCATTTCGGGCACTCGGAAAATGGAAAATGTATTTTCCATGAAAAGAAAATGAAAACTCCATTAGGCAACATTGTTTGGAATTCCAAGATGCACCCTTGTGCACAATATGAGATCATTTGAACAAACTATGCCATGAATGTGGCCATAAGATTGATCATTTGGCTTGAAAACCATGAATCTTCACGCATGATAGCTCATTTCTGAGAACACTTTTTTAAATAATTGTAGTATTACAAGTTTATTATTTTTCCTGGACACTTTGTCACATATAATGACACGATGCGAAGGTTTTCCAATTTTTTTTTTATTTTTTTTTGAATTTTCCACACCCATTTCAAAATGTGGTCAAAATTGCGGGCATGACCATTCGTAGCTAGTGGTTGAATCTTGGAAATTTTTTATTGTTTGTCTGATTAAATAGATACTTATGTACCTAGAAATGATTTTTAGAAAAAATAAAGAGCAAACTATGAGGCGGCTGCAATTCAAATTTGACCCACTTCCTACTGAATCGGCGGAAATTTGTCTTTTTCACCAGAGGTGGATCAAAACTTTTGAGACCCAACAATTTGGTAAATTGTTCATTAAATATGGCCTAGTATTTTACAAAATTGATTTGGTCCAATTGTGCAACAAATATTTGGTAGGTCCTTCACAAAAAGCTCATTTTTGGCTCTCAGAAAATGGAAAATGATTTTTTTGCCAAAAAACACTTTTCTCACGACACCTTTTTAAAGATATTTATCTTTTTTCATGTTTGTTATTTTTTTCTGAAAACTTATTCACATTTTGGTAACACAATGTGAAGGTTTTCTATTTTCTTTTTGAATTTCTCAAGTCATAAAATAGCTGACATAATTTTAACACATTATTTTTAGTCAACTATGATCAATTTAGATGGTCATAACGTCATACTACATTCTGATTGGTCCGTAGACGTCTCACGTGGATCATGCATCAAGCACCGTCGGATGCTGCGGGATCCAACGGCAGTCCTCAGCCTTCCACACCAACCACAAAACCCTAGGTTTCTTCCCCCGTGGTCATTTTCCATCCACCCCCCGCCTCCTTTCTTTCCCTCTGTGCTCTTCTCCTCCCCTTCCAGATCCACCGCCAACTACATCCGGCGGAGCTCGCTGCCATCCTCACCCGCTCCTCTCGATCCCCTCCCTTCCGGCGGAGCATCGCAACTCCGAACCGCTCCTCTCGATCATGTCCCCCTGTCGTCTTCTCCTCACGACTCCCCGCCCTCCGCTAGCCCGAGCCCCTCGCTTCCTTCTCCACCAGGCCCTCCACCTTCGCTTGCCTTGACCTTGTCGTCGTGGGGGATGGGGTCGTCGGGCTCATGGCCGAGCTCGACAAGGTGGAGCTCGTGCGCACCCACGACGATCCTGAGCTCAACGCCGGCTTCTGCTTCCTCTACATACACGGACACCGAGCCCGCGACGGAGCGCGTGGCGAAGGTCGACGGGGTGTACTTCCAGGGCATGTCGCTCATGGTGCGGCTCGACGACGGGAGGAAGGGGTGGAAGACCGGGCGCGTTGGGTGGATCACGGCCAAGGGAAGGAGGCGCCGTCGCCGTGGCATCACGGCAGGGACGAGGCCTGCTGCGAGTTCCGCAGGGTGGTGGAGTCGCGGCCTGAGGACTGGCAGGCCATCGTCTCCGCCTTCGAGAGGATCCCCAAGGTGGGCGGCTTCTCGCTGGGACAGGACCTCCGTCCGTCTGCTTCCACTCTGCTTGGCCGACGCCGCCATGGCCGCCAAGGTACTCTTCCGATCTGCTCTCCTTCCCTTCCCTCCCTCCCTCATGCACAGGCTGCTTTGGTTTCCCCGCTGTAAAAGATTCTGGTTGGTTGCTTAACCAATTCGTTCAGTTGATCATCCGTGTCTGCTACCCACATGAATCATCGCAGGACATTCCAAACCTCTCGCCCTCAGATAGCCCACCCGGCTCTTTTGTTCCAGCGTTCTTTAGTACAGTTATTAGTACAAGAAAGAAGCAGCAGTTGGGAGTTGTTACATGCTTATAGTATAGGTTGATCATTTGCCACTTTGGTACATGCTTATAGTATAGGTTGGCTTATCAGCAGTCTCTCACTGATAACTTTGAGGACCAAAGGAGCACAATTTGCTGCATAGCCAAGTCAGACAATCTTAAGCATAAGCAACACTATAGGAACATTTTACCCATATTTGTGTCAAGAATTTGACCCCACTAGTTTAAGCGTGAAATGTATTCTATAGCAGCAGCAGTGCCTTTTGTTAAGCACTGTGCTCATAGGGACTGATGGTCAAAGTATGTCTTGAAGGTAATCATCACCCATCTGCTGCTGCCACACTGATATTAGAGTAATCAGCAGCACTGCTCCTCTTGTCTTGGTGACAAGGCAGCAGCGAGCAGCGCAAGAATGTGGCCTTGTTGTTTAATAATCGATCACATATTATATATATATATATATGTATGTATCTATAAATAAATAAATGAATTGGGGAGATAGGGTCTTTCTTTTGTGCCTTTTTGGGCTCTGCTTTTTTAATTGTGGAGTGTGGCAGCGATGAATGTTGTAGCAGCACAAATATATGCGCTCGGTCATGATTAAGGTGGTGAACCGATTCGACGCCGAACGAAAAGCAGGATCCCCTGGAATCGCTAGCTAATATATTACTACAGAATGAATCAACTACTCTCATGGTCGATCCCATCCCATCTAGTATTATTTACCGTCTATCTGTCTGTATGTATTCAGTCTGAACAAAATTCAGTCTGCACATCTGCATCTGGAATGCACAAGTACAGATACATCCGCCCCTGCTATTTTCTTATTATACATTACATAGATGCATACATACGCCAGGCTATTTCTGTGTCTGTCTGTCTGGCCTCTCAAGGATGCATATCTCTTTCATATGTACTGAATTTTGTAACAATTTCGTTTTCCTCATACTTACAGGATGCTGCGCTCGCTACTCACATGTTTTCTGATGCCGCAACAAAGGATCATATGTGGTTTCTTCAGTGGGGCTGTCGCTGTCGCTCCTGATGTTCAATAACATTTCAGCATTGGACCTGCTAGTCACCCAAGCCAAGCCTCGCATCGCTTCAACAAAGCGATACTTCTTCCAATCCACCCCTGCTTCGACTCTGCTTTTTTCCATCTTCTCTTATTTAAGCTAAGAAAGATTCTGAGTTTACATCCATCTCATTACACTAGCTAGCACAATATATTAGTTAAGGCAACTCTAGTACATATCAATTTCCCCTACTCGATTGGTTCTATATTTTTAAAGTTGTTTCGTGGTGCATGAGCCCAACCTGAAGAAATATAGGCTTATGATGACTATTTTCCTTCTTAAGTAATCATAGTTGTTGGCTTCGGTAGCTTGCTGAATATGCTTTAGTTATATATAGAAATGACATGCATTCTATGCTTAAATGATTGTTTGGCTCTATATAATTGTTGACATGAATATCTTGACTTCCCAAACAAGTATAGGACTGTACCTATGCATACAAATTATCCTAACAAAACTGAAAATAAAATTTGAAGCATGAAATAAGCAATAAGTGGCTGATTCTTATTTGCATGTTAAGTAGAAAGTTGTAGCTAAGGCTTGTATATTACGAAATATTGTTACACCTCTGAGCTTGTACTATTGTTAGGGACATCGTAGTGTGATCTTCATGATTTTTCGCTTGAAGATGTACTGATTCATTAGCCAAGCAGAGACCGAAGTCATCTTTTGCTACTGTTAGCTCTATGGATGTTTATTTACCTACAACTTCTGCCAGCTCTAACTTGGTTATATAGCAGTTCAATTCAGTCAATCTGTTGGAACTAGTTTGTCTATTACTTGTATCCAGATTTCATATCCTGCCATATGCCATTGTCGACTTTCTTAGGTACATAATTGTTATGTCTTGCAATCTGGTATTGATGATTGTCAATGTATTCATTTATACCATTCTAGTGTACCTTGTATGTGACCCAGCTGATCCATATATCAATGCTCTGTTTCCAATAGATGTATGCTGATGCCTGATGGCTGATTCCTTAAAACTTCACTATTGCAGCAGTAGCATTTTCCCTTAGTGCATAGATGTATGAGCGATCACTTATGCTTGAAACCTTGCTCTCTTTCCCAGGAACCATCGTGGTCTGCATCACTACTGGGGAAGGAGAGGAAAGACTGTTGGTGTCTCCAAGAAGCGATAAACTGCTTCACAAAGATCCCCGCATAGCTTCACTACTACTGTGTTGGTCCATTTCCAGAATCTTAAGGAGTGTTCTTGTTTAGACGATTACCTTGGATGATGCTTTTTCTTAAGGAGGGGCTCAAGAAGATTAGGTATAAACTCCTCCCCCTCTTGTTTGTATTTGCTTCATACTGTTTGGTGGTTGATACATTACTGTGCAAGTTCTATGGTATGTGAGTTTTTTCTGTTGCTGCAAGCATTGACACAGTATGTCATGTGCAGGGAACTCCACATCTGAGTTTTAGCCATCCTCTATAGCAAGGTGCTCTGGGCCAAAGGAGCAAGCAGAGCTGCTAGTTTCAAATTCCTCATATTTTTGTGAGTCCAGAAAAATTACCCCCGTGTACAAATTCTTTTCCTAACCCCTTGTAACACCCTCGATGCGGCTATATCTCCCACGTGTCGGAGCACGACAGGCCTAACCGCATTGAAGGCAGTGTCACAAGAGGGGTAATCTTTACACATCTCATGTACTGAATAAGAAAGGTACAGAGTTGGCTTACAATCGCCACTTCACACAATATATGAATAAAGCATTACAACATTCAGATACAAACAAGGTCCGACTATGAAACCAAAATAAAAGAAGATTATCCCTAATGCTACAGATCCTCGATCGCCCTAACTGGGCTTCACTACTGATCAACTGGAAATGGAAACAACATAACAAACATGATCTTCATCAAGGTCCTCCTTGAGCTCGGTTGCGTCACCTACATGGTTTCATCGACACCTGCAACTGATTTTGAAAGTAAACTGCGAGTCACGGGGACTTAGCAATCTCACACTCGTGAGATCAAAACTATTTAAGTTTATGGGTAGGGAAAAGGTATGTGAGGTGGAGCTGCAGCAAGCACTAGCATAAATGTTGGCTAACATACACAAATGAGAGCGAGAAGAAAAGGCAAGGCACGTTCGAGAATCTATGATCAAGAAGTGATCCTGAAACTACTTGCGTTCAAGCATAACTCTAACACCGTGTTCACTTCCCGGACCCCACCGAGAAGAGACCATCATGGCTACACATGCGGTTGATGCATTTTAATAAAGTTAAATGACAAGTTTTCTACAATCGGACATTAACAAATTTTCATCTGCCCATAACCGCGGGCACGGCTTTTGAAAGTTCAAATCCCTGCAGAGGTGTCCCAACTTAACCCATCACAAGCTCTCACGGTCAATGAAGGATATTCCTTCTCCCAGGACGACCCGATCAGACTCGGAATCCCGGTTACAAGACATTTCGATAATGGTAAAACAAGACCAGCAAGACCACCCGCTGTGCCGACAAATCCCGATAGGAGCTGCACATATCTCGTTCTCAGGGCACATGGGGTAAGCTAAGCGTACAGGAGCCGAGTAACCCAAGTTGCCAAGGTATGGCCCTGCACGGTGCTCTAGTTTGGACCAACACTCAGAGGAGCACTCGCCTGGGGGTTTAAATAAAGATGACCCTTGAGTCTGCAAAACCCAAGGGAAAAAGGCTTAGGTGGCAAATGGTAAAACCAAGGTTGGGCCTTACTGGAGGAGTTTTATTCAAGGTGAACTGTCAAGGGGTTCCCATTATAACCCAACCGCGTAAGGAACACAAAATCAATTGACATAACACCGGTATGACGGAAACTAGGGCGGCAAGAGTGGAACAAAACACCAGGCATAAGGCCGAGCCTTCCACCCTTTACCAAGTATATAGGTGCATTAATTAAATAAGAGATATTGTGATATCCTAACAATAATCATGTTCCAACAAGGAACAAACTCCATCTTCACCTGCAACTAGCAACGCTATAAGAGGGGCTGAGCAAAGCGGTAACATAGCCAAACAACGGTTTGCTAGGACAAGGTGGGTTAGAGGCTTGACATGGCAATATGGGAGGCATGATAAAGCATGTGGTAGGTATCGCGCCATAGCAAAAGAGCAAACAACTAGCAAGCAAAGATAGAAGTGATTTCGAGGGTATGGTCATCTTACCTGAGATCCCGCAAGGAAGAAGAACAAGTCCATGAAGAAGACAAACGGTTGTAGTCGAACGGATCCTCACAAACGCGACGTTATCGGAACTAGCCCGAAGAGGCAACACCGGAAAGAAGCAACCAACAAAGTAAACAACCATCACGTAAACATGGCATGATGCACAACCAAGTATGATGCATGTCCGGTTTAATGAGGCATGGCATGGCAAAGTGCAACAAACAATACTATATTTTAAATGGAGCTCAATATGCATCGGGATGCATATTGACGAAACACCACATCAATTATTTAGTTCTCTCTCGGTTAGGTACTCAACAATATTAAATGTTGTTAAACATGGCAAGAGGGTGAATCATAAGAAAACTACACAATCTAAGCAATTTAAATGGGGCCGGAAACATCAAACAACAATTCCGGTAAAACCCCATATGCATTAGCAATTTAGTGCAAACAACAATTTTGAACATTTTAAATGTTATTAACATGATGAAGATGACATGTGCAAATTTAATGCAATTTTTATTAAAAGTTGACATGAGCGTGATGAGAGCATTTGTGTCATCGTGGTAGAAAGAAAGGGGTGCCACGGCGACGAAACGGAAATGATGTCGCGGCAACATTCCGATGATCCGGTAGCTCACGGGGATACCGGTGCAAAAGGAAGTGGGTGCGAGTGTGTCATGCAAACAGATGGGGTGCTCCCGGATTCCGGGTTCCCACATGATGGTGGCAAGGCAAAAGAGGGGCTTCGTGCAAGGAACAACTCGGACACGGAGCAACACACGGTCCAACTCATACATCGCAAGCATTCATCCACATGCGTCGTCTTGGTGGTATACCTTCGAAGCGTGCGTTTCAGGCGGAACGAGTTCGTAGAGGGAAGTAGGCGTTTCTCGCGACGGTAGTTGAACTTGACGTTCGCGTTACATGGGTCTTCGGCGACGGTCGTCGTACATGGTCCGGAGTGGTACTTGCATCTTCGGACTTGTCGGTCTCGATTCTTGCGACGGTAGCGGTATACGTTTCGTTTTCAGAGAGGTACTTAACGAATCCAACGTCCTCGGCGCGACGGTAGTTGTACACGGTCCATGAGACGTCGATCGTTCAGGGTCCGACTTGCGGGTCTTGCCGACATGAGGGGTACTTGGCGTTTTTATGTAGACGAACTTGGCGCATCCGAAGGGTCACACTTGTCGTCATGGGAACTTGGTGAATCCGAGGTCTTCGAGGTTGGCGGTAGTTGTACATCTCATAGTGGAACTTGACAGATCCGAGGACTTCGGGCGTCGTGATACTTGTCGAAATCCTCATCGGATGTAATTGAACATTTTGAAACGGAACTTGGTGCGTCATCGTGTAGTCGTACGTCGAGGCAGGGCAGCTCGGCCACGCGCGCTGGACGGGTAGAGGCAGACCCGAGCATGGTCAATGACCACACGCGCTCGTCCCTGGGTGCGAGGCAAAGGAGGTAGCCGGAGTTTGCTGGCTCCGGTCTTGGGGCGCACAACACTCCACCACTACGAGAGGATCTCGTCCCAAGATCTAGAATGGCACCGGAGGGAAACGGAAGAGGAAGATAAGAGGTAGAACTAAGTTGCTTCTTTGACAAAAGAGTGAAACGAATGAACCTTGCGAGGTTAAACAAATTGAAAGAAGGAAGCCAACGAAGATGAATAAAATTGAAAACACTCCGTTGGAACAGAGGAACAAGGAACATTACCAGAACCTTGTAGGTTAGAAAACATAAGAAAAAGGTTACAATGGACAAGAACTACAAGCAAGGACTCCGGTTGAGACGAGATGTACAAGGAACGATAAAGAGCAAATACGACAAACTCCGGTTGGAAAAGGAAGGTAAAACTTGATAAGATGAGAGAGCTCGAATGAAAACACGACACTCCGGTTGAATGGATAAACAAAGGAAAGAACATGAACTCCACAACCTGAGACGGTGAGTGAAGAGAGCAACATGACTAAGCCTCCAGAAGAAATGAAAGAATGGAATGGAATGAACGAAGAGAAACAAGATCTTGAGAGAGCACGCTTACGACAAATGCTAGAACAGAGTTGTTGGATTAACAACAACGAAAGGATAAGCTTGATGTGGGCTTATGGAAAACTTCTCAAAACTATGAGATGAAATTCTACCACTAACTAAAACAATAGATTGGATAGATATGAACAAGGAGACGAGAAACTTATTTCACCGGGAGGATAAATGAAGAACTTGGGTCATTTATAAGCACCATAAATAGCAACAATCCTTAGGGAAGGCTTTAGGTGAAACATGACACAAGATACCTCCAACAAAGAGGTTGATGGATTTAAAATACCTCATTCTTAACAACGTGTGAATCATGAAACATGAACTCAAATTATCAAGAATGACATAATACCACCTCCACTGATACGGTAGAAAGAATTGCACTCCGGATTGCAAGATGAAGAATGCTTGAGCTCCTCTTGATGAAAACTTGGAGAAGAAATTAAATCCTTTATGAACCATCATGTAGCGCCTCCATGAAGAACTCCGGTAAAAGAATGATCAAACGAAAAGAAAGAGAAGTTGAAAACACAAGGTGAATCCTTGCAATGATTTAGATGGATCTCCGTGGTGATATAATTGCGAGAGCTTGGAACTCCGGGAAAAGAAAGAAGAACAACTAAAAACAAGAATTTATTCATCATGAACAACTCCTAAAAAGAAAAGATGAAGTATCTCGAACCGAGAATGTGATATGATGAACCACTCTGGAAAGCAGGAAATTAGATCACTTGGATGAAAATAATAATAAGAATTACGTTATGCACATCTTTCACCAATTTAGATTGATGACAAGCAACAGATTTGACATACTACTTATTCTCGTTGAAAAGGATTAAGATAGATATAGCGCAAAACTAGAGAAAAGACTTCAACGAACCACCGGTAAGATTGGAAAGAACGAATAAATTGATATGATACCAAGAGAAAAGGAATCTTGAATGAACCACCGTAAGAATTGGATACGAACGAAGAAAAGATAACGAAACACCGGGAAGAATTAGAGAACGAATGAAGATACTTGAGGGAATTTAGATACAACTGAAACAAAGAGATCACGAGCTGATTAGAGAATATTTGATCGATGCACCGGTATGATTTGGAGAACAATAGCTGAAAGCTGAGGATGAATAACCCGAAATGATGGCCTTTGAAGAATCAAATTGAAAAGAATCTTGAATTGCTCCGGATAGGTGAAAAGAATTCTCACAATCGAAAACAATTATGAGACGATGACATTAGGCTAGAACAATGAATTTTGAAGAGAATGGAGCAAGATTGAGAGGAAAATCTTCTTCGGTCTTCAAATCTGAGAATGACGATGAGAAACACCACCATGAATTGTTGAGATACTCCGGAATAAAAAAATAGAAAGGTTGAACCAATGATGAAAAGAATGTGACATATCTTGGAGAAGGCATTTGACTGATAACTCATTCTTATGTCAAACTTGGAAAAGAATTTGAGAAGCTCCGGGAAAATTGAAGAGTCAGGTAAGATCCTGGGAAAAAACCTGTGGGTTAGGGCCCACTCAAAAGAAACACCATTGAATGATTTAAAGATAGATTGCGCCTGTTGAATTAAATGGCTTGAATGAGGTAACATCCTCGAAAGATCTTGAACGAATGCAGAGTGGAAACATGAATCTTCTAGATGTCTTAAGCACTCCAGGACAATTGAATAGTGAGAGGTGAATGATAATAAGGTGCACCGGCATGGAAAACATCTGAAATGAGTTAAAGGACATGATCAACATCAAAAGCTTGAATTGAATCCACCGTAGAAGGAAAAGAACGAAGAATGATGAGCTTGAAGCTCCATTAGGATCTTCATGAAAATCACCAGATAAGAATATTGACGGAAAAGGAATGGAGAGGCTTCCCATCAATAAAAGGATATTTGAATAAGAAATCTGAGTCCTTGAAGAAAAAGGGTGGGAGGGTGGGAAAACAAAGACAACTTGGAGACGGATGAAACAAACACCGTTGAGAAAACTGAGATGATCTTGCGGATGTTGAAAAAGATTGGATCCACTTGAAGAGAAATACGCCGATTGAGAAGGATTGACATGACAATCTCGATTAACATGAAGGATTGGTAACCACATAGGAATATGAGAACACTGCTTAGGAAAGGTATGGAATCAACATTTAACTTCGAAGCAACTCGAATACCACAACTGAAAAATAAAACAAAGGATTGGCTTGCAGAACAAACCGGAACAAACATATGATAGAGATTTCGTCCGAAGTTTTCGTGGTGGGGCCCACACGGGCTCGATCGTACAACACCATCATGTACAAGTCCGTGCACATGACATACGAAGTGTCCCCGAGTCGTCATAGCCAAGGACTCTTTAGGACACAACGAGACCACTGTAAAACCAACCGTGGATGGGCGGACCACTAGACATCGAACCCCAATCTCATATCATGCATCTGTCGGAAAGATATCCTAAGAGCTACTTGAATTACCACATATAAACTCCCGAATCTTTCCCGTTATGCAATCAGGTGTTGGGGATACAGGGGAAGCATAATATCTCACTCAAAACTAACAAATCCTACATCCAGCTGTATCCATCCTTCAACACATAACTAAGAAACCTTCGGAAATCATTTACCTCAACCTTCGAAAAGCATCCGTTATACGAGTTATGGCAATACTCCCGAACTCCCGCCCCAGTACTGGGTGGCGTCGAGATTATCTCACCAACAAATGCATAAAAGAGATTTTTGATGTCGGCGAAACTCAGGTATTCCAGAACTGCAACGATAAAATTGTGACGACAACACCTCGGAGCTCAACTCCCCGGGACACTGCCACAACCCCAAAATGTCAGGAGGCACCAAGAACAATGTTCTCGTCACAAAACCATCGGAACGATTCCAAGATACCCGCGTGATCCTAAAAAAAGTAGTGAAATTTGAGAAGAGAAGAGTCAAAACTCTACGTCAGGATGCCTCACCAGAGCGACGAAGGGACTGAGGAGTAAAAAGAATCCTACTCTCCGATATATATAATCCTAAATGACTCAAAACATTTTTCTAGACACAATAACGCCAGCGATTCGATCAAGCAGGGGGCTCCTAAGTCGGGGAAGGCTCTAATTACCAACTTGTAACACCCTCGATGCGGCTATATCTCCCACGTGTCGGAGCACGACTTAGAGGCATAACCGCATTGAAAGCAGTGTCGCAAGGGGGGTAATCTTTACACATCCCATGTACTGAATAAGAAAGATGTACAGAGTTGGCTTACAATCCCCACTTCACACAATACATGAATAAAGCATTACAACATCCAGATACAAACAAGGTCCAACTACGAAACCAAAATAAAAGAAGACTACCCCTAATGCTACAGATCCCCGATCACCCAACTGGGCTCCACTACTGATCAACTGGAAACGGAAACAACATAACAAACATGATCTTCATCAAGGTCCTCCTTGAGCTCGGTTGCGTCACCTGCATGGTTTCATCGACACCTGCAACTGGTTTTGGAAGTAAACTGTGAGTCACGGGGACTCAGCAATCTCACACCCGCGAGATCAAGACTATTTAAGATTATGGGTAGGGAAAAGGTATGTGAGGTGGAGCTGCAGCAAGCACTAGCATAAATGGTGGCTAACATACGCAAATGAGGGCGAGAAGAGAAGGCAAGGCACGTTCGAGAATCTATGAGCAAGAAGTGATCCTGAAACTACTTACGTTCAAGAATAACTCCAACACCGTGTTCACTTCCCGGACCCCGCCGAGAAGAGACCATCACGGCTACACACGTGGTTGACGCATTTTAATTACGTTAAGTGACAAGTTTTCTACAACCGGACATTAACAAATTCCCATTTGCCCATAACCGCGGGCACGGCTTTCAAAAGTTCAAATCCCTCCAGGGGTGTCCCAACTTATCCCATCACAAGCTCTCACGGTCAACGAAGGATATTCATTCTCCCAGGACGACCCGATCAGACTCGGAATTCCGGTTACAAGACATTTCGACATTGGTAAAACAAGACCAGCAAGACCACCCGCTGTGCCGACAAATCCCAATAGGAGCTGCACATACCTCGTTCTCAGGGCACACCGGATAAGCTAAGCGTACAGGAGCCGACGTAACCCAAGTTGCCAAGGGATGGCCCTGCACGGTGCTCTAGTTTGGACCAACACTCAGAGGAGCACTGGCCCAGGGGTTTAAATAAAGATGACCCTTGAGTCTACAGAACCCAAGGGAAAAAGGCTTAGGTGGCAAATGGTAAAACCAAGGTTGGGCCTTGCTGGAGGAGTTTTATTCAAGGCGAACTGTCAAGGGGTTCCCATTATAACCCAACCGCGTAAGGAACACAAAATCAATTGACATAACACCGGTATGACGGAAACTAGGGCGGCAAGAGTGGAACAAAACACCAGGCATAAGGCCGAGCCTTCCACCCTTTACCAAGTATATAGGTGCGTTAATTAAATAAGAGATATTGTGATATCCCAACAATAATCATGTTCCAACAAGGAACAAACTCCATCTTCACCTGCAACTAGCAACACTATAAGAGGGGCTGAGCAAAGCGGTAACATAGCCAAACAACGGTTTGCTAGGACAAGGTGGGTTAGAGGCTTGACATGGCAATATGGGAGGCATGATAAAGCATGTGGTAGGTATCGCGGCATAGCAAAAGAGCGAACAACTAGCAAGCAAAGATAGAAGTGATTTCGAGGGTATGGTCATCTTGCCTGAGATCCCGCAAGGAAGAAGAAAGAGTCCATGAAGAAGACAAACGGACGTAGTCGAACGGATCCTTACAAACGCGACGTTATCGGAACTAGCCCGAAGAGGCAACACCGGAAAGAAGCAAACAACAAAGTAAACAACCATCACATAAACATGGGATGATGCACAACCAAATATGATGCATGTCCGGTTTAATGAGGCATGGCATGGCAAAGTGCAACAAACAATACTACAATTTAAGTGGAGCTCAATATGCATCGGGGTGCATATTGACGAAACACCACATCAATTATTTAGTTCTCTCTCGGTTAGGTACTCAACTATATTAAATGTTGTTAAACATGGCAAGAGGGTGAATCATAAGAAAACTACACAATCTAAGAAATTTAAATGGGGCCGGAAACATCAAACAACAATTCCGGTAAAACCCCATATGCATTAGCAATTTCGTGCAAACAACAATTTTGAACATTTTAAATGTTATTAACATGATGCGGATGACATGTGCAAATTTAATGCAATTTTTATTAAAAGTCGACATGAGCATGATGAGAGCATTTGTGTCACCATGGTAGAAAGAAAGGGGTGCCACGGCGACGAAACGGAAATGATGCCGCGGCAACATTCCGATGATCCGGTAGCTCACGGGGATACCGGTGCAAAAGGAAGTGGGTGCGAGTGTGTCATGCAAGAAGATGGGGTGCTCCCAGATCTGGGTTCCCACATGACGGTGGCTAGGCAAAAGAGGGCTTCATGCAAGGAACAACTCGGACATGGAGCAACACACGGTCCAACTCATACATCGCAATCATTCATCCACATGCGTCGTCTCGGTGGTATACCTTCGAAGCGTGCGTTTCGGACGGAACGAGTTCGTAGAGGGAAGTAGGCGTTTCTCGCGACGGTAGTTGAACTTGACGTTCGCGTTACACGGGTCTTCGGTGACGGTCTTCGTACATGGTCCGGAGTGGTACTTGCATCTTCGGACTTGTTGGTCTCGATTCTTGCGACGGTAGTGGTATACGTTTCGTTTTCGGAGAGGTACTTAACGAATCCAACGTCCTCGGGGCGATGGTAGTTGTACACGGTCCACGAGACGTCGATCGTTCTGGGTCCGACTTGCGGGTCTTGCCGACATGAGGGGTACTTAGCGTTTTTGTGTAGACGAACTTGGCGCATCCGAAGGGTCACACTTGTCATCGTGGGAACTTGGTGAATCCGAGGTCTTCGAGGTCGACGGTAGTTGTACATCTCATAGTGGAACTTGACGGATCCGAGGACTTCGGGTGTCATGGTACTTGTCGAAATCCTCATCGGATGTAATTAAACTTTTTGAAACGGAACTTGGTGCGTCATCGTGTAGTCGTATGTCGAGGCAGGGCAACTCGGCCACGCGCGCTGGACGGGTAGAGGCAGACCCGAGCATGGTCAATGACCACACGCGCTAGTCCCTGGGTGCGAGGCAAAGGAGGTAGCCGGAGTTGGCCGGCTCCGGTCTTGGGGCATCACACCCCTCCATCTTCCTTTCCCTTCTCTCCATTGTTTTCTGTTAAAGAAAAATATGAGAGAGTAGGAGAGAGCAGCCCAGTAGGCCCCTGGCTGTTTTCCTCTCCACTGGGCCAGCCTCCCAGGGCCCAGTCGCCCCACCTAACCCTAGCCGGCCCAAGGGGCATGCACGATCCCCATCTCCCTGCATCCCTACTCCTCGTTCCCGCAGCGCCGCACACACATCACACGAGGGAAAGCTCTGCTCGATCCCCTCGTGCCCGACGCTCGATCCTCCTCCTCTCGCTCGTCTCCCTTCCCCTCCTTCCACCTAGCGACCTCACCGCCCGAGCCGCAACCACGACGCCCGAGCTCCACCTCCTTGTCCCCATGCCCGCAAAAGCAGAGCAGGAGCACCGGTGCCCGCCTTCCTCCGCCTTGCCCGTGTCCTCCTCGATACAGGATCCGGCCCCGATGCCTCATCCCCGACCTCCTCGTTCGATTCCTCGTCGTTGTAGCCGCGCCAAGTCCTCTGCTTGGTCCAGGATGTGGGCACCTATCTTCATCGCCCGAAACGGCCCTAGTCCGTCGAGCAGGGATGCCATGGCCGTCCTTTTCTTCAGATCAAGGCTCCGGCAGTCGGTTCCGATTCCCTTCGGCAACACATCGAGCTCCGGCCGGTCCAGCCTCGCGCCTTCCCCACCGTCCCTCGCCGATGCCAAGCTCTGGCCGCGCACCAAGCTTCTGGTGCAGCCGCCGCTGTTCCTGTTCGTTAGGAGTTGACGAGGTAGACAGCTTGCTCGCCTCCCCTGCTTCGTGCATGTGGGCATCGCAGCCGCAGCCCAGCTGCCGCCCTCCTTTGCGTCCTGCCGTCGCCACGAACCCTCCCCGTAACAGGAGCTCCGCGGTCTTCCGCATGGTCGTGGGCGTTTTGGAGTCGTATGCCTCCTGCACACGTCGTGGTTTCCACCAAGTCCACTAAAGGCCACCCTACAACAACTACCAAGTACCCCTTCATTTTGTCAAGACCGTCAAGCCCCTCGATGACAAGTGCATGACTATGCGGATTGTGCCAAGTACCACGATGTCGAGACCCCTCAAATTCGATTACATGAAAACGCCAAGTACCCCTACGCGCGAAGATGCCAAGACCGTTTCGAGATTCACCAAGTACCGCTACCGATGGCTCCAACGCCTTCGAAATGTGTACCACTACTGCCGCCCGAACATCTACGGAACGTGTACCACAACCATCGCCGAAGACCCATGATCGTCTACCGATGACCCTCAAGTTCGTCCACGTTTTCTATGTACCACTACCATCGATGTGAACCACTACTTCCACTACGCCATGAGTACAACTACTACCACTATGAACGTGGCGAGAACGTCTACTTCCTCTACTTTACACCGAACTGATACGCGACCGTCCGAGAATGTATGCATGTGTTGTATGAGATGCACCCGTTGTCTGCACCATGTCCGGATTGATCCTTCCACGTTCCTCGTTAGCCTTGTCGCGAACCCGTGGGACACCTAGAATCCGGGTTCACCCCACCATCTTCTGCACGCTCCCGCCACACTTCCTTTGCACCAATATCTCCATGAGCTACTGGAACCGGAATGTTGCCGTGGCCTCATTTTTCGGATTTGTTGCCGTGGCACCCCTTTTGTTTCTGCCACAGTGACAAATGCTTCATAATATGCTCTTGTTAACATTTTCATAAAACCTGCATAAAACTTGCAAATGTCATCCGCATCATGATAACAACATCAATAATGTTTAAATTGTTGTTTGCATTAATTTGCTAAATGCATATGGGGATTTACCGGATTTTTTGTTTGTTATATCCGACCCCATTTAAATTGTTTAGATAGTATAGTTTTGTTATGCTTCACCTCTTGCCATGCTAACCAACATTTAATATTGTTGAGTACCTAAACGAGAGAGAACTAAATAAGTCATGTGGTGTTTTCTTCAATATGCAAAGCTCCACTTAATTTGTAGTGTTGTTTGTTGCACTTTGCCATGCTATGCTTCATTAAACTGGACATGCATCCTACTTGGTAGTGCATCATGCCATGATTATGTGATGGCTGTTTACTAAGTTGTTTGCTTCTCTACGGTGTTGCTTCTTCGGGTTAGTTCCGATAACGTCGCGTTTGTGAGGATCCGTTTGACTACGTCCGTTTCTCTTCTTCATGGACTCGTTCTTCTTCCTTGCGGGATCTCAGGCAAGATTACCGTACCCTCGAAATCACTTCTATATTTGCTTGCAAGTTGCTCGCTCTATTGCTATGCCGCGATACCTACCATTTGTTTTATCATGCCTCCCATACTGCCATGTCAAGCCTCTAACCCACCTTTCCTAGCAAACCATTGTTTGGCTATGTTACCGCTTTGCTCATCCTCTCTTATAGTGTTGCTAGTTGCAGGTGAAGTAGAAGTTTGTTCCATGTTTGGAACATGGATTTGTTGGGATATCATTATTATATCTTATTTACTTTAATGCATCTATATACTTGGTAAAGGGTGGAAGGCTCGGCCTTATGCCTGGTGTTTTGTTCCACTCTTGCCGCCCTAGTTTCCGTCATACCGGTTTATGTTCCTTGATTTTGCGTTCCTTACGCGGTTGGGTGTTATGGGAACCCCTTGACAGTTTGCTTTGAATAAAACTCCTCCAGCAAGGCCCAACCTTTTTCCCTCGGGTTTCCGGAGCCCGAGGGTCATCTTTATTTTAAACCCCCGGGCCAGTGCTCCTCTGAGTGTTGGTCCAACCTATCAGCCGCCGGTGGCCACCAGGGGCAACTCTGGGCTGGCCTACCGGAAGTTTGGACAATCCGGTGTGCCCTGAGAACGAGATATATGCAGCTCCTATCGGGATTTGTCGGCACATCTGGGCGGCTTTGCTGGTCTTGTTTTACCATTGTTGAAATGTCTTGTAACCGGGATTCCGAGTCTGATCGGGTCTTCCTAGGAGAAGGAATATCCTTCATTGACCGTGAGAGCTTGTGATGGGCTAAGTTGGGACACCCCTGCAGGGTTTGAACTTTCAAAAGTCATGCCCGCGGTTATGGGCAGATGGGAATTTGTTAATGTCTGGTTGTAGAAAACTTGACACTAAACTTAATTAAAATGAATCAACCGTGTGTGTAGCCGTGATGGTCTCTTTTCGGCGGAGTCCGGGAAGAGAACACGGTCTCGTGTTATGCTTGATCGTAAGTAGTTTCAGGATCACTTCTTGATCTTTATAGCTTCTCGACCGATCTTTGCTTCTCTTCTCGCTCTCATTTGCGTAAGTTAGCCACCATATATGCTAGTGCTTGCTGCAGCTCCACCTTACTACCCTTTCCTACCCATAAGCTTAAATAGTCTTGATCGTGAGGGTGTGAGATTGCTGAGTCCTCCTGACTCACAGATACTTCCAAACAGTTGCAGGTGCCGATGATACCAGTGCAGGTGATGCAACCCAGCTCAGGTGGGAGCTCGATGAAGATCTTCTTCATTGTGTTGTTTCGTTTCTTGTTGATCAGTAGTGGAGCCTAGTTGGGGCGATCGGGGATCTAGCAATTGGGGTTTTCTTCTTTTATTTGGTTCCGTAGTCGGACCTTGATTGTATTCTGGATGATGTATGTTAAACTTGTATTTGTGTGAAGTGGCGATTGTAAGCCAACTCTTTATCCCTTTCTTATTCAGTACATGGGATTGTGTGAAGATTACCCCTCTTGCGACAAACCTACCATGCGGCTACGCCTCTAAGTCATGCCCCGACACGTGGGAGATATAGCCGCATCGTGGGTGTTACAGCGCACCATGGCGTGTGGTGGTGTATTTTGCTTCTGAGAACAGTACTGTTTATTTGAAGTGAGATGTACTCGTCTAGTGCCTGGCAAAAAATTGAAGGATGAAGTGTCATGTATTGTCTATGTTGTAGTGAGCTGTAGTAGGAGTGAAATGAAAATTTATCTGCTGTTGTATGAGCTATTTCCCTGTAATGTGTCGTGTACATTTTACTTGAACATTAAATTCTCCAGAAAAAATGTTCTTACTGGACCTCATAGTGGCCACGACCGAAATATACTCGTACTATTAAGATGTCATGGTCCAAAATAACCTGGGCTAAAAAGCTATTCAGAAGTATTATAAGCAGGCCTCGACTCAAATAGAAAATATAAACAAAAAGGAAACAAACTATGTGGAAGGTAAAAGCCCATCATAGAAAAGGCCCAAAAACATCAAGCAAAAAAATATCCTAAAAGGCTGAATTAATGGGCTCGGCCCATGTAAAACACCGAATTGGACCGGGCTGAATCTTGTCAGTGACCTTTTCAATTGGTCACAATTTTTCCACGTCAGATTACCACGTCGGATCTGACGTGGCCTGGGCCGACAGCCAGTGACCAAAACAGAAGGTCATGGGTTCAACGACCTTCTGTTTTGGTCATAAACGTCTACGACCTTCTCACACAGAAGGTCGTTAATTTCAATCTACGACCGCCAGCTTTTGACCTTTTGTTTTTGGTTACAAAAATGTCGTAAATGGAAAACTATGACCTTTCAGCGGCCAATAGTGAGGGTCACAAGTGGACATATTTCTTGTAGTGCTAGGTTAGAAAATGTAGCGATCCGACCTCATACGGTCAAATCTCTGCGTTCAGTATCATCCCTGGATCGGTAATGCTGACACACACAATACTCGAAGGATTTATAACAGAGTAGCAATCACACACTTATTACATTGAATGTCTCAAAAGAGAACTTATTACAATAAATATGGCTTAAGGACATCTAAATAAGATAACATCGGAAGGCTTGGAAGATAAAGTGAGTCCATCAACTCCAACGGCACAGCTGAGTGCACGACAAACGACCTATGGCACCTTACTCGTCGTCTGAAAAGTCTGCAACATGATATGTTGCAGCCCGAAACGGGTCAGCACATGGAATATGCTGGCAATATAACACAGTAGAGCAATGAACGGATAAATGCTAACACTACATGCATATATGGCTGGTGGAGGCTCTATGGTTATATTGTTTTGCGAAAAGCCAATTTTTTCCTACAACAAAGGAATACGTTTTATTTAACTATCATGGTCGTTGAAACATCATTGAGAAGGTCCCTCCAACTCAATCCCAATTAAAGTAGTCATTAACACCCTTCAAATTAATTTAGAGTGATGAGACCAAATCAATAATTCAAGTACTAGATACTCAAGGTGTCCATAACCGGGGACACGCCTAACCATGATTAGTTTACACACTCTGTAGAGGTTTGCGCACTTTTCCCCACAAGACACGATCTCCTCTGTATGATTTCTCACACTACATGGTGTTTGAGAAAGGATGACAGAGACACAGTCTTTCAGAAGCATTAACTCTTTACCCTGGGTGGACAGTTACACCTACTTTTCCCTACATCTGCTAGCCCACCACTGAAAGAGGTCACGCAACATACTCAACTATGCTAGAGCCCATAATGTCTTGTGGCTGCACACGGAAGTTTCTAGCATGAATAATCTTATGATCCCTTTGAGCCTGGGTGGCAGACCGTAGGATGACATGGGTACTCTGGGATATCCTAGGACAACACTGGATTCTCCAGGTGCCCACAAGCAATCCACCCAGATGTGTATTAAAGTTGCCACCTTAAGTTGAACCATTAATTAACAACTCACATCTGTCATGGTTACACTCAAACCCAAACCACGTCTACGGGCATAGCATGGAAATATAAGCATAGCGTAGAAGTAACTCCCAAGGGTTTGATAATAAAACAGGTAATAGGTTCTACCTCATCAGCTACTTCCCAGACCCACATGTTAAGAGATCCTACTCATGCCATATGTGAGGGTTGAAACTAATGCATAAAAACTGGGTAATAAAGGGGTATGATCAAAGTGTTACTTGCCTTGCTGACGATCCGCAAAACCTAGAGACTCGTAGAAGCATGCTTTGCACTCCGGGAAATCTATCGCAAACAAACAATAGCATACATAAGAACTCAAGGAAATATGCATGGGTAAAACTCAAATAAGATGATCGAATCAGAAAACTCAACTGAAAAGATTTGATTTTCCAAAAAGAATCAAATCAAACGGAGCAACGATACTCAAACTACGAAAGAAACAAGATCTGGACTAAAGTCAAATTTTATAGTACCAAAATCTTGTTCAAGTTGGTTAAACAGAAAGAGGACTTCGAGACGAAGATCTAGGCGCTTGTTTCACCAGATTTGGATAAACGAGCGAAAAGATATACTATAACGAAGATTAGGGCAGAAATTGCGATCGAAAATAATCGCGGAAAACCCCTGGAAAATAAAACGAGACGAACATGCTAATGAACGAACGTTCGCTGTCTGCGGCTAACTGACGAACAGCGTTCGCTAAAACAAATGTACGGAATAACGTTCGTTATTTAACTAAACCGAAAAAACCGAACCGATATAATAAAAAATGAATCTAGGGTTTACTAAAAAAACCGATGGTTTTCTGAGAAAAACCGAGACGACGGTGGCGGCGGTTTCTACCTCCGATGAGTGGCGACGGTGGTGGGATCGGCGGCGGCTCCGGCGGGCAGGTGGTCGGTGGCGGCAGCGCAACGGGGAGGCGGCAGCGTCGGGCGGCGGCGTCGCGAGGTGGCGGCGTCGAGCGGCGGCGGCGCGAAGTGGCGGTGGCGGCAGTGGGGTTTTCGAGGCTGCGGTGCTAGGGTTTTGGGGCGGGGTTGGTGGCGCAGCGGGCTTCGAGCCTCGCCCTTTAAAGGCCGGCCGGGCAGTGTCCGGGTCGGGCACGACCCGTTAGGTCAGTGCATTTTTTTAAAAAAATCCTGAAATAAATTTTCACGGTCCTCTAATAATATTGCGGACAATGTGAACATTTATTTGGGCCTCTAATGCAATTTTTGAAAAACGCATATTTTTCCTAATTCAATTAAAATAGCAATAAAAGTCCAAAAGAAAACATTTATTTGATTTTTAATATTTTTCCTCGAATATTCCCTTTATTTTGGACAATTCATATTATCTCCTCTTTTATATTTTAATATGAAATATTTTCGGAGAGAAAAATAATTAAGAACCATAGTGATCCTTGTTTCGATATTTGATAAAAAATAAATATGAAAAATGTGAAATCCCCAACTCTCTCCGTGGGTCCTTGAGTTGCTTAGAATTTCGAGGATCGCAAAGCAAAATGCAATAAAAATATGATATGCATGAATGACCTATGTATAACATTCCAAATTGAAAATTTGGGATGTTACAAACCTACCCCCCTTAAGATGAATCCCGTTCTCGAGATTCGGGTTGGCTAGAAAATAGGTGTGGGTGGTCTTTGCGTAGATCATCCTCTCGTCCCCAGGTGGCTTCATCCTCGGTATGGTGGCTCCACTGAACTTTGCAAAACTTGATAACCTTGCTGCGAGTAACTCGGCTGGCAAACTCGAGAATCTTGACTGGTTTCTCCTCATATGTCAAATCACGATCCAACTAAATTGCTTCTAGGGGCACTGTATTTCTCAGGGGTATATCGACCATCTCTGCATGGCACTTCTTTAACTGGAAAACGTGAAACACATCATGAACTCCTGACAGTCCTTCGGGTAACTCCAGCTTGTAGGCAAGCTCTCCCATGCGTCCAAAATATTGTATGGTCCTACAAATCTCGGGGCTAAATTTTCCTTAACTCCAAAACGTTTAACTCCTCGTAGTGGTGACACACGAAGATATGCTCTGTCTCCAATTTCATAGACTACCTCCTTACATTTTGAATCTGCATAACTCTTCTGCCTGGACTGAGCTACCTTCAGTCTATCTCGAATAAGCTTAACTTTTCTTTGGACTCCTTAATCAAATCTGGTCCAAACAAGTGACGGTCTCCAACTTCATCCCACATCAACGGTGTTCTGCACCTCCTTCCATACAAGGCTTCGAAAGGTGCCATCTTCAAACTGGCCCGGTAGCTATTATTGTATGAGAACTCCGCGTAGGGCAAATTATCATCCCAACTAGATCCATAATCTAGCGCACACGCTCTCAACATGTCCTCCAGAATCTGATTGACTCTCTCAGTCTGTCCATCTGTCTTCGGAGGAAAAGCTGTACTGAACTCTAGCCTGGTACCCAACGTCTGGTGCAGTTGGTGCCAAAACTTTGATGTAAATTGCGTTCCTCTATCTGATACGATGGTCCTCGGGACTCCATGCAGACATACGATCATGGTCATATATATCTTGGCCAACTTCACACTGGTATAAGTGGTCTTCACGGGGATAAAGTGAGCTACTTTGGTCAAGCGATCCACTACTACCAGATAGAATCATATCCTGATCGGGTCCTGGGTAATCCGGTGATAAAATCTGTGCCAAGCTTGTCCCACTTCCATTCGGGTATCAGCATAGGCTGCAGTAATCCTGCTGGCTTCTGATGTTCTGCCTTCACTCTCTGACATACATCACATACGACAACATACTCAGCAATATCCTTCTTCATACCAGTCCACTAGAAACGCTCCTTCAAATCCAAATACATCTTGGTGTTTCTGGGGTGTATCGAGTATGGTGACTCATGTGCCTCCTATAGTATTAACTTCCCGTTATCTGCATTGTTGGGCACATAAACACGGTCCTCGAACCACAAGGTGTCATGCTCGTCCTCACGAAAACCTTTGGCTTTCCTTCACTCATCTTCTTCTTTATCTCCGCAATATCTTTGTCATCCTTCTGAGCTTCTCGAATCTTTCCCAATAACGTTGATTGAACCTCCAGTGCTGCAACAAAACTTATAGGGACGATGTAACGCCCCAGATGTAATTTGCCATATTTGTACTCTGACTCTTGCCATTTTCGACTCTAAGTTATGAGATTTCCTCGTGGTTGGGTTTTGTCTTCGTTTTGCATTTTTTCCATGTCATGCATTTCATATCATGCCATCATGTGCATCTCATTTGCATACCTGTTCGTCTCTTGCATCCGAGCATTTTCCCCGTTGTCCGTTTTGCATTCCGACACTCCTACGTCCTCCGGCGCCCCCTTTTGCCTCTTTTCGTGAGCGGGTGTTGAACTTTCTTGAAATGGACCGAGATTTGCCAAGCAGCCTTGGTGCACCACCGGTAGACCGCCTGTCAAGTTTCGTGCCATTTGGAGTTCGTCCGATACTCCAACGGTTAACCGGGGAACCGTAAAGGCCTCGTGTGTGTTGCAGCCCAACCCCCCTCTAAAGTTGCCATATGTCCCATCCAAACCCCCTCCATCCTCTCGGCCGTTCGATCACGATCGCGTGGCCAAAAACCGCACCTCATTTGGACTCTCTTAGCTCCCTCTACCTATAAATATGTGCACTCCTCCGAATTTTCGGGTCCAAACCCTAGCTACCTCTCCCCTCTCCGCGCCGGACGTGTCCGTCCGCGCCGGACGAAACCCGCCGCCGCGCCCGTCCAACCGCAACGCGCCATGTGGCAGCACCACCGCCCCCGCGCCGCGGGCCCACCCGGGCCCAAGGACGGCCCCCGCGGCCCGTCTCTCTGCATCGCCGCCCGCGAGCCTCGCCGTCCCACGCCCGCTTGACGCTGCCCCTCCGCCGCCGGTGCGCCACCGCGATGCCATCGTCGGCCTCCTTCGTCCGAGCGCCGGATCCGCCTCTTCCGCACCCCTCCGGCGAGCCCCCGCAGCTCTCCGGCCACAAGACCTCTCAACTCCAGCGAACTGCTCCGGCAAACCTCGTGGAACGCGCCAGATCCAGATCTGGAATCCTTAGGTTGACCCCCGAAATATTCTAAGTCCTTTTGCTGCAGTATTTTCAGCCCCTATTCATCGCATCATAACTCCTCATCCGTAAATCCATTTTGCATGCATGATATATCAGAATGTTCATCAGGTTGTGCTCTTCATTTTGTTCCATTGTGTCATGCTTCTTTGAGTCCATCTTGATGCCCAAATTGTTGATTCAAGAGTGCTATAAAATGTTAGTTCCTGTTACTTAGCAGATTATGAGCATTTGTCATTTTTGCTACATTTGTTGTGTGCTTCCTATGGACTTGAGCTCTACATGTGTTTTGGGCTATGCCATGCCATATTTACAGGGGTGTATGCCATGTATTTTTTTGATCAATGTGGTGACTAGCACAAGCATACAAAGTAGCTCTCGTGGTATTGCTGATTTCAGGGACATAGAATTTCACCAAGTCATTTCCCTTCTATTATTTTTATGCCGTGTATTCATGTTGCTACAGAGTAATCCATGCTTCTTTTGAGCATGTTCAGTAAGGATGATTTGTACATATGGTTGTGATCTATCCATCCATGCCCCTGTTTGCATTTATGGAGTGCCCTAGCATGACTCAATCTTGCTCTACTTTTGCTATAAAATGTTCCTGGCAGATTGTTTACGTGTTAATCAATTTTGCCAAGGTTGTTGTAGTTGATCCATACATGCTATAAGTTTGTTCTTGCTTTCGTTAGCTTCATGAACATGTCTTCTTGCTGGTAGTATGCTTAGTTTGTCATGCAATGCCTTGTGGTGAGTGAATCGAGCTCGCAACGATGCCTTCATAATTCTGTTTTTTCCATGTCCAGTTTTCTGCTAAGTCTGAATCTGTTAACGAAACTTGCTATGTTTACATGGGTGCCATAATATTTTATGTGCCCTTATGACTTATGGTCAGCAACGGACTTTTGTTCTATACTTTTAGTAGATTCATTCCATGCCTTTGGTTGCTATGATATGATCCTGTAGCATGTTGTTAGCTTGCTCTAAACATTGCTTCCTGATGTTAAATCCTGACATGTTAGTATTTTCACTAAGTCTGTGATGCTGATATTTTTTGCACTTTTGCCATGCTTGTTTGAACCTACTATTGTGTGAATTAGCCATATCTTAGTGTTCATCTTTTGTCAAGCATCTTGAGTAGATCACTTCCATGTGCTTTGTTGCTATGTTGGAGTGCAGTAGCTTAGATTCTTGTTGTATTCTAGATGGCATCATGCTATTAATCGCAAAATTGTGCCATTCTTGTTTTGCTTGCCATTTGCAAACCGTGCATCCAATTCCGGTGATCTTTATATCGATTTCGACCGAAATCAACTCATATTCCAGTGACGCACTTAGTTTGCCAAGTTGAGGCCTGGTTCAGTATTTTCTTTCCGAAGCATGCATATGCATTGCATATCACATCCCGCATCTCATGCCATGTTTTGCATCATGTTGCTTGCGCATTGCACCGTGGTTGATTGTGGTTTCCTTTGCTTATGTTCTTACTTTGGGTAGGGCCGTGAGACGATTACATGATCGAGGAACCCGTTGAGTACGCTTACGAGGATCAAGCCTTCGTCAACTCGGAGAACTTTGCAGGCAAGATGACCATACACTCGAAATCACTTCTATCTTTGCTTGATAGTTGCTCGCTCTTTTGCTATGCCGCGATACCTACCACATGCTTTATCATGCCTCCCTTATTGACATGTCAAGCCTCTAACCCACCTTGTCCTAGCAATCGTTGTTTGGCTATGTTACCGCTTTGCTCAGCCCCTCTTATATCGTTGCTAGTTGCAGGTGAAGATGGAGTTTGTTCCATGTAGGAACATGGTTATTGTTGGGATATCATTAGTATATCTTGTTTACTTATGCATCTATATACTTGGTAAAGGGTGGAAGGCTCGGCCTTATGCCTGGTGCTTTGTTCCACTCTTGCCGCCCTAGTTTCCGTCATACCGGTGTTATGTTCCTTGATTTTGCGTTCCTTACGCGGTTGGGTTATAATGGGAACCCCTTGACAGTTCACCTTGAATAAAACTCCTCCAGCAAGGCCCAACCTTGGTTTTACCATTTGCCATGTAAGACATTTCCCTTGGGTTCCGCGGACTCAAGGGTCATCTTTATTTTAAACCCCCGGGCCAGTGCTCCTCTGAGTGTTGGTCCAACCTGTCAGCAGCCGGTGGCCACCAGGGGCAACTCTGGGTTGGCCTACAGGAATCTTGGACAATCCGGTGTGCCCTGAGAATGAGATATGTGCAGCTCCTATCGGGATTTGTCGGCACATTCGGGTGGCTTTGCTGGTCTTATTTTACCATTGTTGAAATGTCTTGTAACCGGGATTCCGAGTCTGATCGGGTCTTCCTGGGAGAAGGAATATCCTCCGTTGACCGTGAGAGCTTGTGATGGGCTAAGTTTGGACACCCCTGCAGGGTTTTGAACTTTTGAAAGCCGTGCCCGTGGTTATGGGAAGATGGGAATTTGTTAATATCTGGTTGTAGAAAACCTGACACTTAACTTAATTAAAATGAATCAACGACGTGTGTAGCCGTGGTGGTCTCTTTTCGGCGGAGTCCGGGAAGAGAACACGGTCTCGTGTTATGCTTTAACGTAAGTAGTTTCAGGATCACTTCTTGACCATTATAGTTTCTCGACCGTGCCTTGCTTCTCTTCTCGCTTTGTTTTGCGTATGTTAGCCTCCATATATGCTAGTGCTTGCTGCAGCTCCACCTCACTACCTTTTCCTACCCATAAGCTTAAATAGTCTTGATCGCGAGGGTGTGAGATTGCTGAGTCCCCGTGACTCACAGATTACTTCCAAAACTAGATGCAGGTGCCGATGATGCCAGTGCAGGGGACGCTACCGAACTCAAGTGGGAGTTCGACGAGGATTCAGGACATTACTATGTTTCCTTTTCAGACGATCAGTAGTGGAGCCCAGTTGGGGCGATCGGGGATCTATGCATTTGGGGTTGTCTTTATTTATGTTGGTCCCATAGTCGGACCTTGATTGTATTCTGGATGATGTAATGCTATATTTATGTATTGTGTGAACTGGCGATTGTAAGCCAACTCTTTATCCCTTTCTTATTCAGTACATGGGATGTGTAAAGATTACCCCTCTTGCGACATGCCTACTATGCGGTTATGCCTCTAAGTCGTGCTCCGACACGTGGGAGATATAGCCGCATCGTGGGTGTTACAGACGATTTCCAAACGAAGCTCCCTGAGATCTACTGCTAACTCCTTTGGCAATCCTCCGCTTATGAGGGTATTGACATAACTCTTCCAGCTCAAAGCATCTGCTACGACATTGGCCTTTCCTAGATGATAGTGCAACTTCATATCATAATACTTTATGAGCTCCAACCATCTCCTCTGCCCGAGGTTTAGCTCCTTCTGAGTAAAAATGTACTTCAAACTCTTGTGATCCGTGTACACATCACAACGGTTTCCAATAAGAAAATGTCTCCAGGTCTTGAGCGCATGCACTACAGCTGCTAACTCCAAATCATGGGTGGCATAATTCAACTCATGCGGTCGAAGTTGACGTGAGGAATACGAAACAACTCTTCCATCTTGCATAAGTACTCCTCCAAGTCCTAAGCGAGAGGCGTCACAATACACTTGGAAATCCTTGCGTATATCTGGCAGAATCAGCATTGGGGCCGTAGTCAAATGTTTCTTCAACTCCTGGAAACTTGCTTCACATTCTTCAGTCCAATGGAACTTGGTGTCCTTCTTCAACAATGCCATCATGGGCTTCGCAATCTTAGAAAATTCTCAATGAATCTCCGGTAATATCCCGCGAGTCCAAGAAAACTACGGATCTCTCCAACTGAGGTGGGTGCCAACCACTTAATGACTGACTGAACCTTGGTAGGGTCTACCGCTATACCCTCTCTTGATATAACATGTCCAAGGAATCCAACTTCCTACAACCAAAACTCACATTTGCTGAACTTGGCGTATAACTGGTGTTCCCTGAGCTTCTCGAGATCTAAGCGCAAATGCTCCCTATGCTCTTCTTCATTCTTCGAGTACACCAAAATGTCATCAATGAACACCACGACAAATTTATCCAAGAACTCCATGAACACCTTGTTCATCATACTCATGAAATTGGTAGGGGCGTTAGTCAATCCGAATGACATAAATGTGTACTCATACAACCCGTACCTGGTGGTGAAAGTTGTCTTAGGTATATCTTGTTCTTGAATCTTCAGCTGGTGGTATCCTGATCGAAGATCGATCTTGGAAAGACTTTTGCTCGTTGCAGCTGGTCAAATAGATCATTGATCATCGGCAGTGGGTATTTGTTCTTGATCGTTACTTCATTCAACACACGATAATCAACAACCATTCTCAGAGACTTATCCTTCTTCTCAACCAAGAGCACTGGGGCTCCCCATGGTGACGAACTTCGTCGAATGTAACCTTTCTCCAATAACTCCTTAATCTGTTTCTTAATCTCCTCCAGATCATTTGCAGGCATCCAGTATGGTCTCTTCGATATTGGTCCAGTGCCTGGCAATAGCTCTATCAAAAACTCAATATCTCGGTCTGGTGGCATACCTGGTAAGTCCTCTAGAAATACATCTGGGTAATCCTTTACTATGGGCACTTCTTCCTGAACAACTCCCGTAAGAGAATTTACTTGGGCCCTGCTCGATGCATGCCTCAAAACATACCTGATTCTTTTTCCCTCCGGGGTGGTGAGTAGAATTGACCTACTAGCACAGTCAATGTTACCTTCATACTTCGATAACCAATCCATTCCTAGTATCACATCCAATCCTTGTGACTCCAGAATTATCAAGTCTGAGGGGAAAACATGCCTACCTATGGTCAATGGCATCTGAAAACATCCCTGACTTGCCATATACTCTACTCCTGGTGAGCTTACAAACATAGGTGTCCTAATACTTTAGTGGGCAACTTCTATTTATCCATGAATCCCCTTGAAATGTATGAATGCGATGCACCAGTATCAAAAAGAACTACAACAGTAAATGACTTAACCAAAAACTTACCGATAACTGCATCTGGCTACTCCTCAACCTCCTCCACGTTCACGTGGTTCACTTGTCCCTTGTTGAAAGGGTTGGGCTTCTTCCCAGAGCTTCAATTGCCATTTACATTCTTTGCTTCAAAACACTCAGTGGCGTAGTGTCCAGTCGTCCCGCACTTGAAACAAGTGATGTGACTTAAATCCTTCTTGGCGGGCGTGCTTGGGTTAGAGCGGTTCTGATTGCTGCCTGCTCCACTCCCATTTCCATTCCCAGGGCCATGGTGGTTATGCGGAATTCCTCCATTGTGGTTATGGCCTCCATTGTTATGGGTAAATCCTCCCGGGTTCAGGGTGATACGAGGTTTCTGTTGAGCTCCTGAATTGTACTTTCCTTGCCCATACTTTCTCTTGTGGCTCTCAATCTGTTGTTGCTTCCCTTCAATCATAAGAGCCTTATCTACCAACTCCTGGTAGTTTTTGAATGTTGCCACCATCAACTGCATACTCATCTCATCGTTCAGCCCTTCCATAAACTTCTCTTGTTTCGCGGCATCGGTGGCCACATCATCTGGGGCATAACGAGCTAGCTTGCTAAACTCCTCCGCGTACTGCCCTACAGTATGGTTGCCCTAGCATAAGTTGCAAAACTCATGCTTCTTCATACTCATAGCTCCAGTGGAGACATGAGCAGTGCAGAATGCTTGCTGAAAATGCTCCCAAGTAACATTGGCTATAGGGAAAGTGGTTGTGTAATTTTCCCACCATGCGGCTGCGGGTCCATCCAATTGGTGTGCGGCAAAACGCACCTTCTCAGCATCTGTGCAACCGACAGCGGTCAACTCCCTTCCAATCCTGCTTAGCCAGTCATCCACAACTATGGGCTCGGTGCTACTGGAAAACACCGGTGGTTGTAACCTTAGAAAACGGGCTAAGTTGTCAACTGGAGGTGGTGGGGGTGGGTTGTTGTTATTGTTGTTGTTGTTATTGTTGTTGCCCTGATTCTGAACTAGCAACTACATCACTGTATTCTGCTGCTGGATCAAATGAGTGAGCTCCGGTGGAAAAGCAAATCCGGGGTCACGTCTCGGAGGCATCTGATGGGTTTAGAGGGGACAGATTAGAATAGACTGAGGTCTAATGAGAAAGCACCACCCATATGCACATGAGACAAAACACAATCAATATCACACCAAAACAATATCAAGCAAGGGCATATATTTGATCTAACTATCGTTACAGTGCTCGGACTACTAATATATACATGGGGGGAATACTACTAATCATATGGTGGTCATCTAGAAATTTTGATCAGTGGAAGACTCCATGATATCTGCTCCAGCTTCATCTTCATAATCATCATCACTACCATCAGGGGCGGAGTCGGTGTCGTCAATGATGATGTAGTCTTCAGAACGAATCTCCTCAGATTCGTCATCTTCTCCTCCTGGCGCGGGGTCTCCCATGAAAACTCCTAGCTTCCTTGTCAGGTCGTCATTCTTCTCCACAAGCATCGTCATTTCCTCCTCATATCCATCGCGTGTAGACTTGCGTTCCTCTTCTATCTCTGTGATCCTGGTCATTGCCTTCTTCAAATCTATCATTCTTGCACACATCTAGTTCTCCTGGCGATGAATGTGATGATTTAACTCCTAGATGAACGCTGCAATGGACCTATCCTTCCTGGTGCTGATCATCTTCCATTGCTCATCTCGGCACCCACATATCTGGTAGATAGTGTCCTTAAGCTCCTTGTGATAAAATTCACCGATGCGTCCCATGGCGATGTGGGCTGCCATGCTCTTGCCCAGACTCCAGGTTGGTGCATCAAAGGAAAACTCTATGGGCTCAGTGACTGGCGTGATTGTCCTTCCTGGAACTTGAACTCGAATCAACCATCGCTCCTCTTCTGGTAGTGTGGCGGTGTAGGTCCCGGTGAAGCTTCGTATTCCGATGTTCAGATACCTAGTGACTTCCTTCGAGTGTCGTCCAAAGGGTGTATCTTCATTCGGGTGTGTAAACTTGTTCCTTGCGTCTGCTATCCTAAGGAGTAGAAAATGGAGAGGAGTCAGAAATGAGTAGAGAAGAGTGACCTATGGCTCATCTTAGTGGCCGTGTCCTACATTCAACGTGTGCTCTGATACCATCTTGTAGAGATCCTACCTTAGACGGTCAAATCCCTGTGTTCAGTGCCATCCCTGGATCGGTAATGCTGACACACACAGTACTCGAAGGATTTATAACAGAGTAGCAATCAAACACTTATTACATCAAATGTCTTAAAAGAGAACTTATTACAATAAATATGGCTTAAGGCCATCTAAATAAGATAACAGCGGAAGGCTTGGAAGATAAAGTGAGTCCATCAACTCCAACGGCATAGCTGAGTACACGACAAATGACGTATGGCACCTTACTCATCGTATGAAAAGTCTGCAACATGATATGTTGTAGCCCGAAATGGGTCAGCACATGGAATATGCTCGCAATATAACACGGTAGAGCAATGAACAGATAAATGCTATCACTACATGCATATATGGCTGGTGGAGACTCTATGGTTATATTGTTTTGCAAAAAGCCAATTTTTCCCCACAACAAAGGAATATGTTTTATTTAAATATCATGGTAGTTGAAACATCATTGAGAAGGTTCCTCCAACTCAATCCCAATTAAAGTAGTCATTAACACCCGTCAAATTAATTTAGAGTGATGAGATCAAATCAATAATTCAAGTACCAGATACTTAAGATGTCCATAACCGGGGACACGGCTAACCATGATTAGTTTATACACTCTGCAGAGGTTTGCGCACTTTTCCCCACAAGACTCGATCTCCTCCGTATGATTTCCCACACTACATGGTATTTGAGAAACGGATGACCGAGACACACTCTTTCAGAAGCATTAACTCTTTACCCTGGGTGAACTGTTACACCTACTTTCCCCTACATCTGCTAGCCCACCACTGAAAGAGGTCACGCAACATACTCAACTATGCCAGAGCCCATAATGGCTTGTGGCTACACACGGAAGTTTCTAGCATGAATAATCTTATGATCCCTTTGAGACTGGGTGGTGGACCGTAGGATGATCACACGGGTACTCCGAGTTATCCTAGGACAACACTGGATTCTCCAGGTTCCCACAAGCAATCCACCCAGATGTGTATTAAAGTTGCCACCTTAAGTTGAACCATTAATTAACAACTCACATCTGTCATGGTTACACTCAAACCCAAACCACGTCTACGGGCAAGCATGGCAATATAAGCATAGCGTAGAAGTAACTCCCAAGGGTTTGATAATAAAATAGGTAATAGGTTCTACCTCATCAGCTACTTCTCAGACCCACATGTTAAGAGATCCTACTCATGTAATGTGTGAGGGTTGAAACTAATGCATAAAAACTGGGTAATAAAGGGGTATGATCAAAGTGTTACTTGCCTTGCTAACGATCCGCAAAACCTAGAGACTCGTAGAAGCACGCTTCGCACTCTGGGAATTCTATCGCAAACAAACAATAGCATACATAATCACCCAAGCAAAGATGCATGAGTAAAACTCAAATAAGATGATCGAATTTGAAAACTCGACTGAAAAGATTCGATTTTGCAAAAAGAATCAAATCAAATGGAGCAACGAAACTCAAACTATGAAAGAAACAAGATCTAGACTAAAGTCAAATTTTACAGTACCAAAATCTTTTTCAAGTTGGTTAAACAGAAAGAGGACTTCGAGACGAAGATCTAGGCGCTTGTTTCATCTGATTTGTATAAACGAGTGAAAAGATATACAAGAACGAAGATTAGGGCAAAAATCGCGATCGAAAATAATCGTGGAAAAACCCTGGAAAAAAACGAGACGAACAGGCTAACGAACGAACGTTCGCTGTCTACAGCTAACTGACGAACAGCGTTCGTTAAAACGAACGTACGGACAATCGTCCGTTATTTAATTAAAACAAAAAACCAAACCGATGTAATAAAAAACGAATCTAGGGTTTATTAAAAAAACCGATCGGTTTTCTGAGAAAAACCAAGACGGCGGCGGCAGTGGTTTCTACCTCCGGCGAGTGGCGGCGGCGGGATCGGCGGCGGCTCCGGTGGGCGGGCGGGCGGGTGGCGGCGGCGCTGTTTCGGGGTGGGGCTGGCGGCGCTGCGGGCTTCGAGTCTCGCCCTTTAAAAGCCGGCCGGGCGTTGTCCGGGTCGGGCACAGCCCGTTAGGTCAGTGCATTTTAAAAAAATCCTGACGCGGAAAAACGAATAAAAGAAATACTAAACGGAGTCAAAAATCCTAAAATAATCTTTCACGGTCCTCTAATAGTATTGCGGACAAAGTGAACATTTATTTGGGCCTCTAATGCAATTTTGAAAAACACATATTTTCCTAATTCAAATAAAATAGCAATAAAAGTCCAAAAGAAAACATTTATTTGATTTTTAATATTTTTCCTCCAATATTCCCTTTATTTTGGAGAAGTCATATTATCTCCTCTCTTATATTTTAATATGAAATATTTTCGGAGAGAAAAATAATTAAAAACCAAAGTGATCCTTGTTTCGATATTTGATAAAAATCAAATATGAAAAACGAGAAATCCCCAACTCTCTCCATGGGTCCTTGAGTTGCATAGAATTTGGAGGATCGCAAAGTGAAATGCAATAAAAATATGATATGCATGAATGACCTATGTATAACATTCCAAATTGAAAATTTGGGATGTTACAGAAAACGTTCTTGATGACCCACTGCCTATTGATGACAGTTTTCCTCATGAACAATTAAATGTCATAAATGCTTCTCATTATACTTCATGGTATGCTGATTATCCTAATTATATTGTTCTAAATTTATACCACCTAGTTTCACATATCAGCAAAAGAAAAGGTTTTTCTATGATTTAAGACATTACTTCTAGGATGACCCACACCTTTATAAAGAAGGGGTAGATGGTGTTATTATACGTTGTGTACCTGAGCATTAACAGGAACAGATCCTACACAAGTGCCACTCCGAGTCTTACGGAGGACACCACGCTGGAGATAGAACTGCACATATGGTATTGCAATCTGGTTTCTATTGGCCTACTCTCTTCAAGAATGCTCGTAAGTTTGTCTTGTCTTGTGATCAATGTCAAAGAATTGGTAATATTAGTAGACGTCAAGAAATGCCAATGAACTCTTCACTTGTTATTGAACCATTTGATGTTTGGGGCTTTGATTATATGGGACCTTTTCCTTCCTCTAACGGGTATACACATAGTTTAGTTGCTGTTGATTATGTTACTAAGTGGGTAGAAGCTATTCTAACTAGTAGTGTTGATCATAACACTTCTATTAAGATGCTTAAAGAAGTTAGTTTTTCGAGGTTTGGAGTCCCAGGATATTTAATGACTGATGGTGGTTCACATTTTATTCATGGTGCTTTCCGTAAAATGCTCGCTAAGTATGATGTTAATCATAGAATTGTATCTCCATATCATCCTCAATCTAGTGGTCAAGTAGAATTGAGCAATAGAGAGATTAAATTAATTTTGCAAAAGACTATTAATAGATATAGAAATAATTGGTCTAAGAAATTTGATAATGCATTATGGGCTTATAGAACTGCTTATAAGAATCCTATGGGTATGTCTCCGTATAAAATGGTTTGTGGAAAACCATGTTACTTACCTCTTGAGCTAGAACGTAAGGCATATTGGGCTATTAAAGAGATCAACTATGATTTCAAACTTGCTGGTGAGAAGAGGTTATTTGACATTAGCTCACTTGATGAATGGAGAACTCAAGCCTATGAGAATGCCAAGTTGTTTAAAGAAAAAGTTAAAAGATGCTATGATAAAAGGATACAAAACTGTGAGTTTAATGTAGGTGATTATGTTTTGCTATACAACTCTCATTTAAGATTCTTTGCAGGAAAGCTTCTCTGTAAATGGGAAGGCCCTTACATTATCGAGGAGGTCTATCGTTCCGGTGCCATAAATATCAACAATGCTGAAGGCACAAATCCAAAGGTGGTAAATCGTCAAAGAATTAAACATTATATCACAGGTACTCCCATAAATGTTGAAACCAATATAATTGATAACGTAACCCTGGAGGAGTACATAAGGGACACTTTTCCAGAATGTTTCAGACTCCGAAAAGGAATAGGTATGTGGTGCGGTAAGTAAACCAACTCCAAAACGTTTCCAATGATAAATTTTATGCATTTGGAATATTTAAAAAAATAGGAAAATTAAAAGTAGTCCAAAAGAGACACGAGGCAGTTGCAAGGGTGGAGGGCGCGCCGCCCGTCCTTCTGGCCACCTCGTGTACCCTCCGGACTCTGTTTTCTTGCACGATACTTCTTTTGGTCAGTAAAAATTCATTATATAATCTTCCGAAGGTTTTGACCACCGTACCATGATAAAATCCTCTATTTTCGTTTTGAGTTGTTTCTGTAGCAGATTTGGAGCAAGATGTCGTCCCGAGATTCAGAGGTTGCCACTTTTGGGGAACGTAGTAATTTCAAAAAAATTCCTACGCACACGCAAGATCATGGTGATGCATAGCAACGAGAGGGGAGAGTGTTGTCCACGTACCCTTGTAGACCGAAAGCGGAAGCGTTAGCATAACGCGGTTGATGTAGTCGTACGTCTTCACGATCCGACCGATCAAGTACCGAACGCACGACACCTCCGAGTTCAGCACACGTTCAACCCGATGACGTCCCTCGAACTCCGATCCAGCCGAGTGTTGAGGGAGTGTTTCGCCAGCACGACGGCGTGGTGATGATGATGATGTTCTACTGACACAGGGCTTCGCCTAAGCACCGCTACAGTATTATCGAGGTGGACTATGGTGGAGGGCGGCACCGCACACGGCTAAAAGATCAAACGATCAATTGTTGTCTCTAGGGTGCCCCCTGCCCCCGTATATAAAGGAGCAAGGGGGGAGGTGCGGCCGTCCTAGAGGGGGCACGCCAGGAGGAGTCCTACTCCTACCAGGAGTAGGACTCCCTCCCTTTTCCTTGTTGGACTAGGAGTGGAGGGGGAAAGAGGAGGGAGAGAGGAAGGAAAGGGGGGGCACCGCCCCCCTCTCCTTGTCCTATTCGGACTAGGGGGGAGGGGCGCGTGGCCCTGCCCTGGCCGCCTCTCCTCTTCTCCACAAGGCCCACTATGGCCCATCAAGCCCCCGGGGGTTCCGGTAACCTCCCGGTACTCCGGTAAAATCCCGATTTCAACCGGAACACTTCCGATATCCAAACATAGGCTTCCAATATATCGATATTCATGTCTCGACCATTTCGAGACTCCTCGTCATGTCCGTGATCACATCTGGGACTCCGAACAACCTTCGGTACATCATAACATATAAACTCAAAATATAACTGTCATCAAAACGTTAAGCGTGCGGACCCTACGGGTTCAAGAACTATGTAGACATGACTGAGACACATCTCCGGTCAATAACGAATAGCGGAACCTAGATGCTCATATTGGCTCCCACATATTCTACGAAGATCTTTATCGGTCAGACCGCATAAAAACATACGTTGTTCCCTTTTGTCATCGGTATGTTACTTGCCCGAGATTCGATCATTGGTATCTCAATACCTAGTTCAATCTCGTTACCGGCAAGTCTCTTTACTCGTTCCACAATACATCATCCCGCAACTAACTCATTAGTTGCAATGCTTGCAAGGCTTAAGTGATGTGCATTACCGAGAGGGCCCAGAGATACATCTCCGACAATCGGAGTGACAAATCCTAATCTCGAAATACGCCAACCCAACAAGTACCTTCAGAGACACCTGTAGAGCACCTTTACATTCACCTAGTTACGTTGTGACGTTTGGTAGCACACAAAGTGTTCCTCCAGTAAACGGGAGTTGCATAATCTCATAGTCATAGGAACATGTATAAGTCATGAAGAAAGCAATAGGAACATACTAAATGATCGAGTGCTAAGCTAACGGAATGGGTCAAGTCAATCACATCATTCTCCTAATGATGTGATCCCGTTAATCAAATGACAACCCTGTCAATGGTTAGGAAACTTAACCATCTTTGATCAATGAGCTAGTCAAGTAGAGGCATACTAGTGACACTCTGTTTGTCTATGTATTCACACATGTATTATGTTTCCGGTTAATACAATTCTAGCATGAATAATAAACATTTATCATGATATAAGGAAATAAATAATAACTTTATTATTGCCTCTAGGGCATATTTCCTTCATGTGGAACATTATGGCTAATGCGTCTCCAACGTATCTACAATTTTTGATTGTTCCATGCTATTTTATTATCACTCTTGGATGTTTTATAATCATTTTATAGTCATTTTATATCATTTTTTGGTACTAACCTATTGACATAGTGCCAAGTGCCAGTGCCAAGTGCCAGTTGTTGTTTTTTCATGTTTTTTACATCGCAGGAAATCAATATCAAACGAAGTCCAAATGCCACGAAACTTCACGATGACTTTTTATGGGCCCAAAGGAAGGGGCAACCCACCAGGGCGTGCCAGGAGGCCCTGGCGCGCCCTGATGGGATATGCCCACCTCGGGTGTCCCCCGGATCACCTCTTTGCTCAATAAATACCACAATATTCCAGAAACCCTAGAAGCGTCGACGAAATATTCATCCAGCCGCCGCAGAGTCCAGAAGCACCAGATCTAATCTAGACACCATCACGGAGGGGTTCACCACTTCCATTGGTGCCTCTCCGATGATGCGTGAGTAGTTCCTTGTAGACCTTCGGGTCCGTAGTTAGTAGCTAGATGGATTTCTCTCTCTCTCTCTCTCTCTCTCTCTCTCGTTGAATTCTCAATACAATGGTCTCTTAGAGATCCATATGATGTAACTCTTTTGCGGTGTGTTTGTTGGGATCTGATGAACTTTGAGTTTATGATCAGTCATATCTTTTTATATCCATGAAAGTTATTTGAGTTTCTTTGATCTCTTATATGCATGATCTCTTATAGCCTCGTATTTCTTCTCCGATATTTGTGTTTTGTTTGGCCAACTTGATCTATTTATCTTGCAATGGGAAGAGGTGCCCAGTAGTGGGTTTGATCTTACGGTGCTCGATTCCAGTGATAGAAAGGGAAACGACACATACGTATCATTGCTACTAAGGATAAACAAATGAGATCTATATCTACCACCATATAGATAAACAGATCTTGTCTACATCATGTCATCGTTCTTATTGTATTACTCTGTTTTCCATGAACTTAATACACTAGATGCATGCTGGATAGCGGTCGATGTGTGGAGTAATAGTAGTAGATGCAGGATGGAGTCGATCTTCTAATCTTGGGCATGATGCCTATGTAATGATCATTGCCTGGATATCGTCATAATTTTTTGAAGTTCTATCAATTTCCCAACAGTAGTTTGTTTACCCATCGTTTGCTTTTTTTCTCTCGAGAGAAGCCACTAGTGAAACCTACGGCCCCGGGTCTTCTTTCTCATATATTTGCCTTGCGATCTACTTTTCCTTTGCATTTTTATTCAGATCTATTAAACCAAAAAAATACAAAAATACCTTGCTGCGTTTTATCTTTATTTATTTTATTTAGCGTTCGATCTATCAATCTACTACAATTTACCTCACGTCTGCTTGCCTATCTTGAGGCGACGTACCCCGAAAGGGATTGACAACCCCTTTAACTCGTCGGGTTGCGAGGTGTTGTTGTTTGTGTGCAGTTGTTGTTTACGTTGTGTTGCTTGGTTCTCCTACTGGTTCGATACCTTGGTTTCATAACTAAGGGAAATACCTACTATCGCTGTGCTACATCATCCCTCCTCTCCGGGGAAATGCCAACATAGTTTTTGCTACCATCAAGGAAATTTTTTGGCACCGTTGCCGGGGAGGATCAAGTCAAGATAGTCTCCTGGCCACGTGCCTTTCTGGCGCCGTTGCTGGGGAGGATCTTCATCATAACCAGGTTCCTAATCACAAATCTCATCTCCTCGCAATTTACATTATTTGCCAATTGCCTCTCGTTTTCCTCTCCCCCACTTCACAAAAATTTGCCGTTTTATTTGCCCTCTTTTTCATTCGCCTTTTTATCGTCCGATATTTTGTTTGCTTGTGTTGCCATGTGCCTTCTATGTGCTTGCATCTTCACTTGCTAAAAATCTATTGATATGGATCCCCATACACTTGCTAATCTTTTTAAAAGATCCAATCATGATGAACCAATTGCTAGTGAGTTGAGTGCACTAGATTATCTTTATGAATTTTTGCTTGAGAATCGTGAATCTGAAAATTGAGATGAAGAAATTTATGAAGTGATTCATGATAGCTCCTTGAATGAAAATCATGATTGCAATAATTTTACTGTAATTTCTATTAATGTCAATTGTTCTAATAATATGCAAAACCCCAAGATTGGGGATGCTAATTTTCATATGTCCACTACTTATTGCAATGATTATGATTGGGGTGATTCTTCTTATGATCTTGAAAATTTATTTAAACCTCACGATGAATATGCTTGCTATAATATTAAAAGTGGGTTTGGTAGAGTTTCAAATTTAGCTAAAAATAATCCCACTTTTTTGGAGAGTGATCACTCTTATGAAATTTTTGATAAGAGTGGGCTTGGAGAGGTCATGACTTTATTTAATGACAGTCCCACTATTTTGGAAGAGTGTCAACTTTGAATGCATGTGGATCATGAAGAGAAAATTTTATATGATAGTTATATTGTTGAATTTGAGTATGATCCTACATGTAATTATTATGATAGAGGAAAATATGGTCGTAGAAATTTTCATGTTACTAAATTACCTCTTGTTATGTTAAGATCGTCAATGTTTTCCTCTTCTTTGCATATGTTAGATGTTTCTTGTCATGATACTTTGTTTTCTTATAAAATTACTATGCATAGGAAGTATGTTAGGCTTAAATGTGTTTGTCACATGTTTCATGATGCTCTCTTTGTGTTTCAATTATTATCTTTCGTGTGAGCATCGTTGAAATCTTATGCCTAGCTAAGGGGGTAAAACTATAGCGCTTGTTGAGAGGCAACCCAATGAATAAAATTTATTTTTGCTTTTTTTCTTTCTGTTCTTGAGTGTTAGCACAATTATGCTACTGTTATGATTGTGTTTTTTATGTTTTAACTAGTGTTTGTGCCAAGTAAAGGCTTTAGGATCTTCTTGGGTGATAGTTGTTTGATCTTGCTGAAAAACAGAAACTTTTACGCTCACAAAATTAATTTTCATGTTTTACCAGAGAGCGATAAAATACCCATTCCAATTTCAGTAGATCAATATACAAATTTCTCACGACATCCTAATTTTTAAGAGTTTTTTGAGTTACAGATGTATTCAAAATAGTCAGATTGCTACATACCATTCTGTTTTAACAGATTCTGTTTTCTTTGTGTTGTGTGCTTATTTTGATGGCTCTATGGTTTTCTTTGATTAGTTTTTTCCATAGAAAAGTTGTAATACAGTAGATATAATACAAAAACAAAATATGAATTGGTTTGATACAGCACTTATAGTAGTGATTTATTATTCTTATACTAACGGATCTCACGAGGGCTTTGTTGAGTTTTGTGTGATTGAAGTTTTCAAGTTTTGGGTTATCTTACGATGGATGAATAAAGGATGTAAGAGACTAAGCTTGGGGATGCCCCGGCATCCCAAGCTATTATCCAGTAATGATCAACCAAATAAGCTTGGGGATGCCCCCGAGTGGCATCCCCGCTTTCTTCCAACAACTATCGGTATTTTACTCGAGACTATATTTTTATTCGTCACATGATATGTGTTTTGCTAGGAGCGTCTTGTATGATATGTGTCTTTGCTTGTTTTATTTTGTGTTTTAAGTCATCAATCCTTGCTGGACACACCTATTTGAGAGAGCCAAAAATTATATCATGACTTGTTAGAATTGATCTCCATGCTTCACTTAAATCTTTTATGAGCTAGGACTTGCTCTAGTGCTTCACTTATATTTTTTTAGCACGGTGTGCCTTGTTATTTTTGAAGAAATGCTCTCTTGCTTCACTTAGATTTATTTGAGATTAGGTAAAATTTCGAAGAAATGCTCTCTTGCTTCACTTAAATTATTTTAAGAGAAAGAAAATTTGTTATGCTCATGATCTTCACTTATATTTGTTTAGGCTTATGAAAAGCAATACATGAAAATTACTCCAAAGTGATAGATATCCAAGAAGGATAAAGTAAAATAAAATGTCATTAAGATCATTGGACAAAATAAACTTGATTCTTAGTAATAGTTTTGAGATATGATGATGTGATATGTGAGTTATGTTGATGAGTAATTGTGCTCTAGTAGGAATATTGGTGTTAAGGTTTGTGACTCCCTATGCATGCAAGAAAGCCAATAATCATGCAATGAAAATTACACCCTACTTATGGTGCATTATTCAGTGTTAATTATGCTTAATGCTTGCTTATGAAATTATTCGTTTCTTGGTTGGTTGCTTCCCAATCTTTTGCTAGCCTTCATTTTGCACCAAGTATGATCTTTACTTGTGCATCCAAAATCCTTTAAACCAGTTTTGCCACATGAGTCCACTATACCTACCTATATGCGGTATTCTTTTGCCGTTCTAAGCAAATTCGCATGTGTCATCTCTAATTTTCAAAATAAACTTCTCTTTTGTGTGTTTCGCTCGCGGAACAGTAATGGGTGGCTAATATTTTCCATGCTAGATGTGTTATTCTCAAGATGAGTGTTTATTTGCTTGTCATTGCACGAGAGTAAGGCAAAGGTCTTAGGGATGCCCAGTCCCGAAATGCAAAAAAATTGAATTTACTTTATGTTGTTAAATAATAAATTCCTTGGAAAGTGTTGGTATGGAGGGCACCCGTGGATACGGCTAGCCATGGAAAGTGAAAGAATGGTGGAAAAAGGAATAAAGTTTATTTGCTGTTTGGGAACCGCCTATGGCATATCTAGCATAGAAAGTGTTGGGAACTCTAAGTCGTTTTTGTTTGTGGGATGGATACACCTTCCAAAATGTTTTTATCTCTAATCTTTCGCTTTGGGCTCTGGCACCTCTACAAATCCCTACTTCCCTCTGCGAAGGGCCTTTCTTTTACTTTATGCAATTTTTATTTTGAAATTTGATTCTCCATATTTTCTCATAAAAAGCACCAACTATGAGGCAATATGATCGTGGTCAAGTATTGGGTGTAGTTAATATTCGAGTGTGTTTCATGAATGGATCAATGTTTGAGCATGATGGGCTCGAGATACCTTGTTTTAGCATTGATATCTTGAAAGACATGGTTGCTTGTTGATATGCTTGAGTATCTAAATTATCATGTCAAAACTAGACTATTGCTTTGAATCACATAAAAGTCCAAATGTCCATGCTATAAAGAAAAGAATATGATATGACTTGATGAACAACACTCCACATCAAAAATCCTATTTTTATCACTTACCTACTCGAGGACGAGTAGGAGTTGAGCTTGGGGATGCTGATACGTCTCCAATGTATCTATCATTTTTGATTGTTCCATGCTGTTTTATTTTCAATACTGGATGTTTTTAATCATTTTATAGTCATTTTATATCATCTTTTGGTACTAACCTATTGACATAGTGCCAAGTGCCAGTTGCTGTTTTTCCTTGTTTTTTACATCGCAGGAAATCAATATCAAACAAAATCCAATTGCCACGAAACTTCACGATGATTTTTTATGGGCCAAAAGGAAGCAGATGAGCCCTGGTTGCACCTGGGGGGAGTCCTAAGGAGGGGACAACCCACCAGGGCACGCCAGGGCCCTGGTGGGTTGTGCCCACCTCGAGTGCCCCCCGGACCGCCTCTTTTCTCTATAAATACCACAATATTCCAGAAACCCTATAAGCGTCGACGAAATATTCATCCAGCCGCCACAGAGTCCAGAACCACTAGATCCAATCTAGACACCATCACGGAGGGGTTCACCACTTCCATTGGTGCCTCTCCAATGATGCGTGAGTAGTTCCTTGTAGACCTTCGGGTCCGTAGTTAGTAGCTAGATGGGTTTCTCTCTATCTCGCTGAATTCTCAATACAATGGTCTCTTGGAGATCCATATGATGTAACTCTTTTGCGGTGTGTTTGTTCGGATCTGATGAACTTCGAGTTTATGATTAGTCATATCTTTTTATATCCATGAAAGTTATTTGAGTTTCTTTGGTCTCTTATATGCATGATCTCTTATAGCCTCGTATTTCTTCTTCGATATTTGGGTTTTGTTTGGCCAACTTGACCTATTTATCTTGCAATGTGAAGAGGTGTCCGGTAGTGGGTTCGATCTTACGGTGCTCGATCCCAGTGACAGAAAGGGAAACGACACATACGTATCGTTGCTACTAAGGATAAAAAGACGAGATCTATATTTACCGTCATATAGGTAAACGGGTCTTGTATACATCATGTCATCGTTCTTATTTCATTACTCCGTTTTTCCATGAACTTAATACACTAGATGCATGCTGGATAGTGGTCGATGTCTGGAGTAATAGTAGTAGATGCAGGCAGGAGTCGGTCTACTAATCTTGGACGTGATGCCTATGTAATGATCATTGCCTGGATATCATCATAATTATTCGAAGTTCTATCAATTTCCCAACAGTAATTTTTTTACCCACCGTTTGCTTTTTCTCTCGAGAGAAGCCACTAGTGAAACCTACGCCCCCCAGGTCTTCTTTCTCATATATTTGCCTTGCGATTTAATTTTCCTTTGCATTTTTATTTAGATCTATTAAACAAAAAATACAAAAATACCTTGCTGCATTTTATCTTTATTTATTTTATTTGGCGTTCGATCTATCAATCTACTACAATTTACCTCATGTCCGCTTGCCTATCTTGAGGTTCCATACCCCTTTAACTCACCGGTTTGCAAGGTGTTGTTATTTGTGTGCAGGTGCTATTTACGTTGTGTTGCTTGGTTCTCCTACTGGTTCGATACCTTGGTTTCATAACTGAGGGAAATGCCTACCGTCGCTGTGCTACATCATCCCTCCCTCTCCAGGGAAATACCGGCATAGTTTCAGCTACCATCAATGGCTGGACAATGGACGAAGAAGAAGACTATGATCCAAAGGGGAAGGAGGAGACAAGCTCCAATGAAAAGGAGGATCCACTACCTCACCCTGGCGATATGCATGTGGAGTTCAAGAAGTCAAGCCTCCCTAAGGTCCAGTCTATTCCACCATGTTTTTTGTAGGACAACAAGGCGGCATTATGCAAAAATATAATGAAACTCGTGCTCGAGAATGGGGATCTGAGGGAGGAAAATTTTAGCCTCAGACGCAAGCTAGAGAAGAAAAATGCAACAACTCCATCATCACCACCTCCGAAGAAAGAGATCTAAACACATTAGTATGGGCACTCCCCTTGGCAACTTCCAAGCTTGGGGGATTGCCCCGGTATAGTATCACCATCACATCTTTATCTTTATCATTTTTCGTAGTTCGATCCTTTTGGTTATATCTTGATCTAGTAGAATAAAGTTTTTAGTATGATCTAGCATTGAGTTTTTCTTTATGTTCCCTCTATGTAATCGAGTCCTTGGGATATATATAATAAAGAGTAGTTTTGAGTTAAGGGCTTTGCTTTCTTGCTATGATCTTGAGGGAATTAAATAGGAGAAAGAACAAAAAGGAATAAAAAGATCATATATTGATCTTATGGAGAGTAATGACTTCACATATAAAGAGTACGATGAATAAAAGTTGTTGAGAGTTGACAAACATAGTTTTGGTCATTGTTGCAATTAATAGGAAGTAATAAAGAAAGAGAGGTTTCACATATAAATATACTATCTTGGACATCTTTTGTAATTTTGAGCACTTATGACATGCTAAAAGGTTGATGTTGGACAAGGAAGACAACATAATAGGTTATGTTTGCTTATATCCGAATAGAAGTTATATTGTCATGGATCATCCAACATGTTGGGCTTGCATTTCCCTCTCATGCTAGCCAAATTCTTTGCACCAAGTAGAAATACTACTTGTGCTTCCAAACACCCCTAAACCCAGTTTTCCCATGAGAGTCCACCACATACCTACCTATGGATAGAGTGCGATCCTTCAAGTAAGTTGTCATCGGTGCAAGCAATAAAAATTGCTCTCTAAATATGTATGATTTATTAGTGTGAAGAAAATAAGCTTTATACGAACTTGTGATATGGAAGAAATAAAAGCGACGGACTACATAATAAAGGTCCTTATCACAAGCGGCAATATAAAGTGGCGTTCTTTTGCATTAATATTTTGTGCATCCAACCATAAAAGCGCATGACAACCTCTGATTCCCTCTGCGAAGGGCCTATCTTTTACTTTATCTTCTACCCTTATACAAGAGTCATGGTGATCATCACTTTTCTTTTTTATACCTTTTCCTTTGGCAACCACTATATGTTGGAGAGATCTGGATATATATATCCACTCAGATGTAGGTTTTCATAAAGTATTGTTGTTGACATTACCCTTGAGGAAAGAAGTTGGGAGGAGAAACTACAAGCCCCTATCTTTCTCCGTGTCCGATTGAAACTTTGTACCCATAAGTATCGCGTGAGTGTTAGCAATTGTGAAAGATTATATGATAGTTGAGTATGTGGACTTGTTGAAAAGCTCTTTAATTGACTCTTTCCAATGTTATGATAAATTGCAATTGTTCCAATGATTGAGATCATAGTTTGTTAGTTTTCAATTAAGTTTCTGATTCATACTTTACTTTGTGAACGAATTGTTACTTTAGCATTAGAAATTAAATGACAATATATGTTGCTATTCTAAAGATGATCAGGATGCCCCCATGTCCGTATTTTATTTTATCGACACCTCTATCTCAAAACATGTGGACATTTCGATTTTGGCTTTTGCTTAAGGACAAGCGAGGTCTAATCTTGGGGGAGTTGATACGTCCATTTTGCATCATGCTTTTATATTGATATTTGTTGCATTATGGGCTGTTATTACAAATTATATCACAATACTTATGCCTTTTTATCTCTTATTTTATAAGGTTTACATGAAGAGGGAGAATGCCGGCAGCTAGAATTCTGGACTAGAAAAGGAGCAAATATTAGAGACCTATTCTGCACAACTCCAAAAGTCCTGAAACTTCACGGAGCATGTTTTTGGAATATATAAAAAATATTGGGCGAAGAAAGTACCAGAGGGGGGCCACCAGATAGCCACAAGGGTGGAGGGCGCGCCCTACCCCCCTGGGCGCCCCCCCGACCTTGTAGGCCCCTGGCAAGCCTCCGGTGACCATCATTGGCTATATGGTGTGTTTTGACCTGGAAAAAACTAGAAGGAAGCTTTCGGTACGAAGCGTCTCCGTCTCGAGGCGGAACGTGGGCAGAACCAGTCTAGGGCTCTGGCGGAGCTGTTCTGCCGGGGAAACATCCCTCCGGGAGGGGGAAATCGAAGCCATCGTCATCACCAACGATCCTCTCATCAAGAGGGGGTCAATCTCCATCAACATCTTCACCAGCACCATCTCCTCTCAAACCCTAGTTCATCTCTTGTATTCGATCTTGGTCCCAAAACCTCAGATTGCTACATGTGGGTTACTAGTAGTGTTGATTACTCCTTATAGTTGATGCTAGTTGGTTTGTCCAATGGAAGATTATATTTTCAGCTCCTTAATGATAATTAATACTCCTCTGATTATTATTATATATATGCTTTGTGAGAAGTTACGTTTTTTCCTGAGGACATGAGAGAAGTCTTGTTATAAGTAATTATGTGAATTTGGTATTCGTTCGATATTTTTTTGACTATATTCGTTCGATATTTTGATGAGATGTATGTTGTCTTTCCTCTATTGGTGTTATGTGAACGTCGACTAGATGACACTTCACCATTGTTTGGGCCTAGGGGAAGGCATTGGGAAGTAATAAGTAGATGATGGGTTGCTAGAGTGGCAGGAGCTTAAACCCTTGTTTATGCGTTGCTTCGTAAGGGGCTGATTTGGATCCATATGTTTCATGCTATGGTTAGGTTTACCTTAATTATTCTTTCGTAGTTGCAGATGCTTGCGAGAGGGGTTAATCATAAGTGGGAGGCTTGTCCAAGGAAGGGCAACACCAAAGCACCGGTCCACCCACATATCAAATTATCAAAGCAACGAACGTGAATCATATGAGCATGATGAAAACTAATTTGAGAACATTTACCATGTGTGCTCGGGAGCGCTTTGCTTTATATAAGAGTTCGTCCAGGCTTGTCCTTTGCTACAAAAAGGATTGGGACACCTTGCTGCACCTTGTTTACTTTTGTTACTTGTTACCCATTACGAATTATCTTATCACACAACTATATGTTACCGATAATTTCAGTGCTTGCAGAGAATACCTTGCTGAAAACCACTTGTCATTTCCTTCTGCTCCTCATTGGGTTTGACACTCTTACTTATTGAAAGGACTATGATAGATCCGCTATACTTGTGGGTCATCACTTTTCCCTTCAAAGATAAAGGGAAAACCTTCTTATGAACTTCATCTCCGGGTAAACCTGCAAGCATAAACAATCCACAAATTTCTTCCAAATATATCAAATGCATTTCAGGATGTTTGGTTCCATCTCCTGCATAAGGATTAGCTAGCAGTTGTTCTATCATACCTGAAGGAATTTCATATTCAATATTTTCAGTAGGTGCAGTAGGTTGAGGGGTAACTAATTGTGGTTCCGGTGGAGGTGAAGATACCCCTAACAAACCCCTCAAAGGATTGTTTTCCATAGTAACAAGTGACAATAAGTTTCAGCACGTAGTAATAATTTTTTCCTTACCAATTTCCAATTACCAAGAGCGCTTCACTCCCCGGCAACGGTGCCAGAAAAGAGCCTTGATGACCCACAAGTATATGGGGCCAATTGTAGCCTTTTCGATAAGTAAGAGTGTCGAACCCAATGAGGAGCAGAAGGAAATGACAAGTGGTTTTCAGCAAGGTAATGTTTGCAAGTGCTGAAATTGTAAGTAACAGAGTAGTTTGATAGCAAGATAATTTGTAACGAGCAAGTAACGGTAGTAGTAACAAATTTGCAGCAATGTAGCCCAATTCTTTTGAGGCAAAGCACAGGCCAAAATGGTTTCTTATGATAAGCAAAGCATTCTTGATGGTACACGGGAATTTCATCTAGTCACTTTCATCATGTTGATTCGATTCGTGTTCGCTACTTTCATAATTTTATATGTGGGTGGACCGGTTCTTAGAAGCTGTTCTTACTTGAACAAACCTCCTACTTATGATTAACCCCCTCGCAAGCATCCGCAACTACGAGAAAAGTATTTAGAATAAATTCTAACCATAGCATTAAACTTTTAGATCCAATCGGTCCCTTACGGAATAGCGCAAAAACTAGGGTTTAAGCTTCTGTCACTCTCGCAACCCATCATCTAATTACTACTCCACAATGCATTCCCTTAGGCCCAAATATGGTTAAGTTTCATTTAGTCGATGTTCACGTGACACCACTAAGGGAATCACAACATACATACTATCAAAATATCGAACACATATCAAGTTCACATGATTACTTGCAACAAGATTTCTCCTGTGACCTCAAGAACAAAAGTAACTACTCACAAATGATAATCATGCTCAAGATCAGAGGGGTATTAAATAGCATATTGGATCTGAACATATAATATTCCACCAAATAAACCATATAGTAATCAACTACAAGATGTATTCAACACTACTAGTCACCCACAAAGCACCAATCTATAGTTCCGGTACACAGATTGAACACAAGAGATGAACTAGGTTTTGAGAGGAGATGGTGTTGTTGAAGATGTTGACGGAGATTCCCCTCCCAAAGATGGGAGATTTTTTGGTGATGATGATGACGATGATTTTCCCCTCCGGGAGGGAAGTTCCCCCGAAGGAATCGCTCCGCCGGAGGGCAAAAGTACTCCTGCCCAAGTTCCACCTCAAGACGGCGGCACTCCGCCCTAAAAGTCCTCCCCTTACTTTTTGTAGGTCAAAATGACTTATTGTTGGGGAACGTAGCATGCAATTTAAAAAATTCCTATGATCACACAAGATCTATCTAGGATATGCATAGCAACGAGAGGGGGAGAGTGTGTCCACGTACCCTCGTAGACCGAAAGCGGAAGTGTTAGGTTAACGCGGTTGATGTAGTCAAACGCCTTCGCTATCCAACCGATCAAGTACCGAACATACGGTACCTTCGAGTTCAGCACACGTTCAGCTCAATGATGTCCCTCGAACTCTTGATCCAGCAGAGGGTCGGGGGAGAGTTCCGTCAGCACGACGGTGTGGTGACAGTGATGGTGATGTGATCCACGCAGGGCTTCGCCTAAGCACTACGACGCTATGACCGGAGGAGTAAACTATGGAGGGGGGCACCGCACACGGCTAAGAGAACAATTGATGTACCTTTGGGGTGCCCCCACGCCCTTGTATATAAAGGAGGAGAGGGGAGGCCGGTCGGCCCTAGGGGGCACGTCAAGTGGGGGGAGTCCCCTAGGACTCCTAGTCCTAGTCGGCTCCCCCTTCTTTCCAACGGAGAGGGGGAAAGGGGAAAGAGGTGGAGAGGGAGAAGTAAAGGAGGTCCACCTCCCGTGGCCTGCCTCCTCTTCTCCACTATGGGCAATGAGGCCCATTAACTTTCCCAGGGGGTTCCAGTAACCTCCCGGTACTCCGAAAAATCCCAGAACCTCTTCAGAACCATTCCGGTGTCCGTATATAACCTTCCAATATATGAATCTTTACCTCTCTACCATTTCGAGAATCCTCGTCATGTCCGTGATCTCATCCGGGACTCCGAACAACATTCGGTCACCAAAACACATAACTCATAATACTAATCGTCATCTAACATTAAGCATGCGGACCCTACGGGTTCGAGAACTATGTAGACATGACTGAGACACATCTCCGGTCAATAACCAATAGGGGAACCTGGATGCTCATATTGGTTCCTACATATTCGACAAAGAGCTTTATCGGTCAAATCGCAATAACAACATACGTTATTCCCTTTTTCATCGGTATGTTACTTGCCCGAGATTCGATCGTCGGTATCATCATACATAGTTCAATCTCGTTACCAGCAAGTCTCTTTACTCGTTCCGTAATTCATCATCCCGTAACTAACTTATTAGTCACATTGCTTGCAAGGCTTATAGTGATGTGCATTACCGAGAGGGCCCAGAGAAACCTCTCCGATACTCGGAGTGACAAATCCTAATCTCGATCTATGCAACCCAACAAACACCCTCGGATACACCTATAGAGCATCTTTATAATCACCCAATTACGTTGTGACGTTTGACAGCATGCAAGGTGTTCCTCCAGTATTCGGGAGTTGCATAACCTCATAGTGAGAGGAATATGTATAAGTCATGAAGAAAGCAATAGCAATAAAACTTAACGATCATTATGCTAAGCTAACGGATGGGTCTTGTCCATCACATCATTCTCTAATGATGTGACCCCGTTCATCAAATGACAACACATGTCTATGGTCAGGAAACTTAACCATCTTTGATTAACGAGCTAGTCTAGTAGAGGCATACTAGGGACACTCTTTTTTTTCTATGTATTCACACATGTACTAAGTTTCCGGTTAATACAATTCTAGCATGAATAATAAACATTTATCACCATATAAGGAAATATAAATAACAACTTTATTATTGCCTCTAGGGCATATTTCCTTCAGTCTCCCACTTGAACTAGAGTCAATAATCTAGATTACATAGTAATGATTCTAACACCCATGGAGTCTTCGTGCTGATCATGTTTTGCTGGTGAAAGTGGCTTAGTCAACAGGTCTGCAACATTCAGATCCGTATGTATCTTGCAAATCTCTATGTCTCCCTCCTTGACTTGATCGCGGATGGAATTGTTTGGTTCTCTTATGAAATCTGGATTCCTTCGCCAAGGCCATTGCTCCAGTATTGTCACAAAAGATTTTCATTGGACCCGATGCACTGGGTATTACACCTAGATCGGATATGAACTCCTTCCAGACTCCTTCATTTGCTACTTCTGAAGCAGCTATGTACTCTGCTTCACACGTAGATCCTGCCACGACGCTTTGCTTGGAACCGCACCAACTTATAGCTCCTCCATTCAATATAAATACATATCCGGTTTGTGACTTAGAGTCATCTGGATCAGTGTCAAAGCTTGCATCGACACAACCATTTATGACAAGCTCTTTATCACCTCCATAAATGAGAAACATATCCTGAGTCCTTTTCAGGTATTTGAGGATGTTCTTGACCCCTGTCCAGTGATCCACTCCTGGATTACTTTGGTACCTCCCTGCTAAACTTATAGCAAGGCACACATCAGGTCTGGTACACAGCACTACATACATGATAGAACCTATGGCTGAGGCATAGGGAATGACCTTCATTTTCTCTCTATCTTCTATAGTGGTCGGGCATTGAGTCTGATTCAACTTCACACCTTGTAACACAGTCAAGAACCCTTTCTTTGACTGATCCATTTTGAACTTCTTCAAAAGTTTATCAAGGTATGTGCTTTGTGAAAGTCCAATTAAGCGTCTTGATCTATCTCTATAGATCTTGATGCCTAATATATAAGCAGCTTCACCAAGGTCTTTCATTGAAAAATTCTTATTCAAGTATCCTTTTATGCTATCCAGAAATTATGTATTATTTCCAATCAACAATATGTCATCCACATATAATATTAGAAATGCTACAGAGCTCCCACTCACTTTCTTGTAAATACAGGCTTCTCCAAAAGTCTGTATAAAACCATATGCTTTGATCGCACTATCAAAGCGTATATTCCAACTCTGAGAGGCTTGCACCAGTCCATAAATGGATCGCTGGAGCTTGCACACTTTGTTAGCACCTTTAGGATCAACAACACCTTCTGGTTGCGTTATATACAACTCTTCTTTAAGAAATCCATTAAAAATGCAGTTTTGACATCAATTTGCCAAATTTCATAATCATAAAATGCAGCAATTGCTAACATGATTCGGACAAACTTAAGCATCACTCCGTGTGAGAAGGTCTCATTGTAGTCAACTCCTTGAACTTGTCGAAAACCTTTCGCAACAAGTCGAGCTTTGTAGACAGTAACATTACCATCAGCATCAGTCTTCTTCTTGAAGATCCATTTATTTTCTATGGCTTGTCGATCATCGGGCAAGTCAACCAAAGTCCACAATTTGTTCTCATACATGGATCCCATCTCAGATTTCATGGTCTCAAGCCATTTCGCGGAATCTGGGGTCATCATCACTTCCTCATAGTTCGTAGGTTCGTCATGGTCAAGTAACATGACCTCCAGAATAGGATTACTGTACCACTCTAGTGCAGACCGTAGTCTGGTTGACATATGAGGTTCGGTAGTAACCTGATCTGAAGTTTCATGATCATCATCATTAGCTTCCTCACTAATTGGTGCGGGAATCACTGGAACTGATTTCTGTGATGAACTACTTTCCAATTCGGGAGAAGGTACAATTCCTCATCAAGTTCTACTTTCCTCCCACTCACTTCTTTCGAGAGAAACTCCTTCTCTAGAAAGGATCCATTATTAGCAACGAATATCTTGCCTTCGGATCTATGATAGAAGGTGTACCCAACAATTTCATTTGGGTATCCTATGAAGACACATTTCTCCGATTTGGGTTCGAGCTTATCAGGTTGAAGCTTTTTCACATAATCATCGAAGCCCAAAACTCTAAGAAACAACAGCTTAGGTTTCTTGCTAAACCACAGTTCATGTGGTGTGGTCTCAACAGATTTAGATGGTGCCCTATTTAATGTGAATGCAGCCGTCTCTAAAGCATAACCCCAAAACGATAGCGGTAAATCGGTAAGAGACATCATAGATCACACCATATCTAATAAAGTACGGTTACGACTTTCGGACACACCATTACGCTGTGGTGTTCTAGGTGGCGTGCGTTGCGAAACTATTCCACATTGTTTCAAATGAAGACCAACTCATAACTCAAATATTCACCTCCATGATCAGATTGTAGAAACTTTATTTTCTTGTTACGATGATTTTCCACTTCACTCTAAAATTCTTTGAACTCTTCAAATGTTTCAGACTTATGTTTCATTAAGTAGATATACCCATATCTGCTCAAATCATCTGTGAAGGTCAGAAAATAACGATACCCGTCGCGAGCCTCAAAACTCATCGGACCGCATACATCAGTATGTATTATTTCCAATAAGTCAGTGGCTTGTTCCATTGTTTCGGAGAATGGAGTTTTAGTCATCTTGCCCATGAGGCATGGTTCGCAAGCATGAAGTGATTCATAATCAAGTGATTCCAAAAGTCCATCAGCATGGAGTTTCTTCATGCGCTTTACACCAATATTTCCTAAACGGCAGTGCCACAAATAAGTTGCATTACCGTTATTAACTTTGCATCTTTTGGCTTCAATATTATGAATATGTGTATCACTACGATCAATATTTAACAAAAATAGACCACTCATCAAGGGTGCATGAACATAAAAGATATTAGTCATATAAATAGAACAACCATTATTCTCTGATTTAAATGAATAATCGTCTCGCATCAAATAAGATCCAAATATAATGTTCATGCTTAAAGCTGGCACCGAATAACAATTATTCAGGTCTAAAACTAATTCCGATGGTAGATGTAGTGGTACCGTGCCGATGGCGATCACATCAACCTTGGAACCATTTCCAACGCGCATCATGACCTCGTCCTTAGCCAATCTGTTTTTAATCTGTAGTCCCTGTTTCGAGTTGCAAATATGAGCAACATAACCAGTATCAAATACCCAGGCACTACTACGAGCATTAGTAAGGTACACATCAATAACATGTATGTCAAATATACCTTTCACTTTGCCATCCTTCTTATCCGCCAAATACTTGGGGCAGTTCTGCTTCTAGTGACCAGTCCCTTTGAAGTAGAAACACTCAGTTTCAGGCTTAGGTCCAGACTTGGGCTTCTTCCCAGGAGCAACAACTTGCTTGCTATTCTTCTTGAAGTTCCCCTTCTTCCCTTTGCCCTTTTTTTCTTGAAACTAGTGGTATTTTTAACCATCAACACTTCATGCTCCTTCTTGATTTCTACCTCTACAGCCTTTAGCATCGCGAAGAGCTCGGGAATAGTCTTTTCCATCCCTTGCATATTATAGTTCATCACGAAGCCTTTATAGCTTGGTGGCACTGATTGAAGAACTCTGTTAATGACACTATCATCAGGAAGATTAACTCCCAGCTGAGTCAAGTGGTTATGGTACCCGGACATTCTGAGTACGTGTTCACTGACAGAACTATTCTCCTCCATTTTGCAGCTGTAGAACTTGTTAGAGACTTCATATCTCTCAACTCGGGCATTTGCTTGAAATATTAACTCAACTCCTGGAACATCTCATATGCTCCATGACGTTCAAAACATCTTTGAAGTCCCGATACTAATCCGTAAAGCATGGCACACTGAACTATCGAGTAGTTATTAGCTTTGCTCTGCCAGACGTTCATAATGTTCGGAGTTTCTCCTGCAGTGGGTCTTGCACCTAGCGGTGCTTCCAGGACGTAATTCTTCTGTGCAGCAATGAGGATAATCCTCAAGTTACGGACCAAGTCCATGTAGTTGCCATCATCATCTTTCAACTTAGCTTTCTCTAGGAATGCATTAAAATTCAAGGGAACTGTAGCACGGGCCATTGATCTACAACAACATAGATATGCAAAAACTATCAGGACTAAGTTCATGATAAATTAAAGTTCAATTAATCATATTACTTAAGAACTCCCACTTAGATAGGCATCCCTCTAGTCATCTAAATGATCACGTGATCCATATCAACTAAACTATGTCCGATCATCATGTGAGATGGAGTAGTTTTCAATGGTGAACATCTCTATGTTGATTATATTTGCTATATGATTCATGTTTGACCTTTCGGTCTTAGTGTTCCGAGGCCATATCTGCATATGCTAGACTCATCAAGTTTAACCCTAGTATTCTACACGTGCAAACTGGCTTGCACCCGTTATATGTGAACGTAGAGCTTATCACACCCGATCATCACGTGGTGTCTCGGCACGATGAACTGTAGCAACAGTGCATACTGAGGGAGAACACTTATACCTTGAAATTTAGTGAGGGATCTTCTTATAATGCTACCATCGTACTAAGCAAAATAAGATGCATAAAAGATAAACATCACACGCAATCAAAATATGTAACATGATATGGCCATCATCATATTGTGCCTTTGATCTCCATCTCCAAAGCACTGTCATGATCTCCATTGTCACCGCCTTGACACCTTGATCTCCATCGTAGCATCGTTGTCGTCTCGCCAACTATTGCTTCTACGACTATCGCTACCGCTTGGTGATAAAGTAAAACAATTACATGGTGATTGCATTTCATACAATAAAGCGAAAACCATAAGGCTCCTGCCAGTTGCCGATAACTTCTACAAAACATGATCATCTCATACAACAATTTATATCACATCATGTCTTGACCATATCACATCAAAACATGCGCTGCAAAAACAAGTTAGACGTCCTCTACTTTGTTGTTGCAAGTTTTACGTGGCTTCTACCGACTTCTAGAAAGAACCGTTCTTACCTACACATCAAAACCAAAACGATTTTTTGTCAAGTGTGATGTTTTAACCTTCAATAAGGACCGGTCGTAGTCAAATTTGATTCAACTAAAGTTGGAGAAACAGATACCCGCCAACAACCTGTGTGCAAAAAGCACGTCGGTAGAACCGGTCTCATGAACGTGGTCATGTAATGTTGGTCTGGGGCGTTTCATCCAACAATACCGCCGAATCAAAATAAGACATTGGTGGTAACCAATATGAATATTATCGCCCACAACTCTTTGTGTTCTACTCGTGCATATCATCTACGCATAGACTTGGCTCGAATGCCACTGTTGGGGAACATAGCATGCAATTTCAAAAATTTCCAACAATCACGCGAGATCTATATAGGATACGCATAGAAACAAGAGGGGGAGAGTGTGTCCATGTACCCTCGTAGACCGAAAGCGGAAGCGTTAGGTTAACGCGGTTGAGGTAGTCGAACATCTTCGTGGTCCAAACGATCAAATACCGAACACACGGTACCTCCGAGTTCAGCACACATTCATCTCGATGTTGTCCCTCATGCGCTTGATCCAGCAGAGGGTCGAGGGAGATTTTCGTCAGCACAACTGCGTGGTGACGGTGATGGTGATGTGATCCACGCAGGGCTTCTCCTAGCACTATGACGCTATGACAGGAGCAGTAAACTTTGGAGGGGGCATCCCACACGACTAAGAGAACAATTGATGTGCCTTTGGGGTGCCCCCGCCCCCGTATATAAAGGAGAGGGGAGGCCGGCTGGCCCTAGGGGGCGCGCCAAGTGGGGGGAGTCTCACTAGGACTCCTAGTCCTAGTCGGCTCCCCCCTTCCTTCCAGCGGAGAGGGGCAAAGGGGAAAGAGGTGGAGAGGGATAAGGAATGGGGGTCGTGCCACCCACCCCTTGTCCAATTCGGATTGGCTTGGGGGGAGCCACCTCCGTGGCCTGCCTCCTCTTCTCGACTATGGCCCATGAGGCGCAATAACTTTCTCGAGGGGTTCCGATAACCTCCCGGTACCCTGAAAAATCTCTGAACCTCTTCGGAACAATTCCGGTGTCCGTATATAACTTTCCAATATATGAATCTTTACCTCTCGACCATTTCGAGACTCTTCGTCATGCCCTTGATCTCATATGGGACTACGAACAAACTTCGGTCACCAAAACACATAACTCATAATAATAATCGTCATCGAACGTTAAGCGTGCGGACCCTATGGGTTCGAGAACTATGTAGACATGACTGAGACACATCTCCGGTCAATATCCAATATCTAAACCTGGATGCTCATATATTGGTTCCTACATATTCTACGAAGATCTTTACCGGTCAAACCGCAATAACAACATACGTTATTCCCTTTGTCATCAGTATGTTACTTGCCCGAGATTCGATCGTCGGTATCATCATACCTAGTTCAATCTCGTTATCGGCAAGTCTCTTTACTCGTTCCGTAATGCATCATCCTGTAACTAACAGTTACATTGCTTGCAAGTCTTATAGTGATGTACATTACCGAAAGGGCCCAGAGAAACCTCTGCGATACCCGGAGTGAAAAATCCTAATCTCGATCTATGCCAACCCAACAAACACCCTCGGAGACACCTGTAGAGCATCTTTATAATCACCCAGTTATGTTGTGACGTTTGATAGAACACAAGGTTTTCCTCCGGTATTCGGGAGTTGCATAATCTCATAGTCAGAGGAATATGTATAAGTCATGAAGAAAACAATAGCTAACGGATGGGTCTTGTCCATCACATCATTCTCTAATGATGTGACCCCATTCATCAAATGAAAACACATGTATATCGTCAAGAAACTTAACCAACTTTGATTAACGAGCTACTCTAGTAGAGGCATACTAGGGACACTCTGTTTTGTGTATGTATTCACACATGTACTAAGTTTTCGGTTAATGCAATTCTAGCATGAATAATAAACACTTATCATGATATAAGGAAATATAAACAACAACTTTATTATTGCCTCTAGGGCATATTTCCTTCACTTATATACCAGAAGATGGGCACCGGAGGTGGGCTGGGCTGAGCACAACCCACTAGGGCGCGCCTGGGGGGCCAGGCATGCCCTGGTGTCTTGTGATCACCAGGTGGCCCCCCTCCGGTGGTTATTTTCTCCTGTATTTCTTATATATTCCATAAAAATTCCCCGTGAAGTTTTAGCTCATTTGGAGTTGTGCATAATAGGTACCCTGACGTAGCTTTTTAAGGTCCAAATTTCCAGCTGCCGGAATTCTCCCTCTTTGTGTGTGCCTTGCATACTATGAGAGAAAAGGCATTAGAATTACTCCAAAAAGCATTATTATGCATAAAAATATTATAAATAATAGTAGGTAAACATGATGCATAATGGACGTATCAACCTGATCCGCCAGGCGGTCCATTGCCATTATCAGGATGCTACTGAAACATATGGTTCTTAGTCTCCCGCATGAGATGACAATCCTTCGAAGCATGTTTGGTTGGCTTGTGAGGATAACTGAGCTTTGGACAAGGGCTATTCAATATCTCCCCCAGACCCTGTGAACTCCCACCATTGAAGGGCTGCTTGCCATTACCGTTACGACGTTGATTCTTATACCCAATGTTGGTGTTAGCCACTAGATCAGACCTGCCATCGGGGTGCCTGCGCTTACCACCATTGCCCTGGTTATTGCAATTGTGCTTGGCCACATTCTGCTGCTGGGCCTTAGCACCGCTGTTTTTCTTCCCCTTTGTTAGATGATGTTGCTTAAAGCTACGTCAATATTTCCCCAAAGAGGAAGGATGATGCAGCACAGCGGTAGTAGGTATTTCCCTTAGATATGAAACCAAGGTTATCGAACCAGTAGGAGAACCAAGCAACACAACCTAAACAACACCTGCACACAAATAACAACTTCTCGCAACCCGACGTGTTAAAGGGGTTGTTAATCCCTTCTGGGGTACGGCGCCTCAAAATAGGCAAACAAATGTGAGGTAAATTTGTAGTAGATTGATAGGTCGAACGCCAAATAAATAAATAAGAATAAATTACAGCAAAGTATTTTTGGGTTTTTGGTTTAGTAGATCTGAAAATAAAGGCAAGAGAAAAGTAGATCGGAAAGGCAAATATATGAGAAAGAAGACCCGGGAGCCGTAGGTTTCACTAGTGGCTTCTCTCGAGAGAAATAGCAAATGGTGGGTAAACAAATTACTGTTGGGCAATTGATAGAACTTCAAATACTCATGACGATATCCAGGCAATGATCATTATATAGGCATCACGTCCAAGATTAGTAGACCGACTCCTGCTTGCATCTAGTACTATTAATCCACACGTCGACCGCTAACCAGCATGCATCTAGTGTATAAGTTCATCGAAAAATGGAGTAATGCAATAAGAATGATGACATGATGTAGACAAGATCTATCAATGTAGAGATAGACCCCATCGTTTTATCCTTAGTAGCAACGATACATACGTGTTGTTTCCCTTTCTGTCACTGGGATAAAGCACCGTAAGATCGAACCCACTACAAAGCACCTCTTCCCATTGCAATATAAATAGATCAAGTTGGCCAAAAAAACCAAATATTAGAGAAGAAATACGAGGCTATAAGAGATCATGCATAAAAGAGATCAAAAAACTCAAATACTTTCATGGATATAAAAAGATATGACTGATCATAAACTCAAAGTTCATCAGATCCCAACAAACACCGCAAAAGAGATACATCATATGGATCTCCAAGAGACCATTGTATTGAGAATCAAGAGAGTGAGAGAGATGAAGCCATCTAGCTACTAACTACAGACCTGAAGGTCTACAAAGAACTACTCACGCATGATCGGAGAGGCACCAATGGAGGTGGTGAACCCCATCTGAGATGGTGTCTAGATTGGATCTAGTGGTTCTGGACTCTGCGGTGGCTGGATGAATATTTCGTCGACTCCCCTAGGGTTTTGGAAATATTGGGGTATTTATAGAGCAAAGAGGCTGTCCGGGGGCCACCTGAGGTGGGTAAAACCCACCAGGGCACGCTTGTGCCTCCTGGTGCACCCTGGTGGGTTGTGCCCCCTTCGAGGCACCCCCAGGCGCAGCCAGGGCCTTTTGTGCTCCTTCCGGCCCATAAAAATTCTCCGTAAAGTTTCGGGGCATTTGGACTCCGACTGATATTGATTTTCTATGATGTAAAAAAACATGGAAAAAACAGCAACTGGCACTTGGCACTATGTCAATAGGTTAGTACCAAAAAATGATATAAAATGGCTATAAAATGATTATAAAACATCCAAGATTGATAATATAACAACATGGAACAATAAAAAATTATAGATAGGTTGGAGACGTATCCAAGGTTGTCAGAATCACGATTCCGCTATATGATTCTATGACTTTACGATCCAAACTAACCCCTCCGATTCTATGATTTTACTTCATAGAATCTACGTTTCTACGATCCTGATAGTGAAGATTCTACGATTTATGATCCTACCATCGGAGCTCCGATCCGATTCAAAATCACGATTCTGACAACCTTGGACGTATCTCCCCAAGCTTAACTCCTACTCATCCTCGAATAGGTAAGTGATAAAAACAGAATTTTTATTTGGAATGCTGCCTAACATGTCATATCATATTTCTTTTCTTTATAGCATGGTCATTTGGACTTTTAGTTGTTCAAAGCAATAGTCTAGTTTTGACATGATAATTTAGATTTTCAAGAATATCAACAAGCAACCATGTCTTTCAAAATATCAACGCTAAAATAAGTTATCCCTAGCGCATATCAACAAGCAACCATGTCTTTCAAAATATCAACGCTAAATTAAGTTATCCCTAGCCCATCATGCTCAACCATTGATCCATTCATGAAACACATTCGAGAATTAGCTACACCCAATGCTTAAGTACGATCATATTGCCTCCTAGTTGATGCTTTTATAATAGAAGATGGAGACTCAAAATAAAAACTGCATAAAGTAAAAGAAAGGCCCTTCGCAGAGGGAAGTAGGGATTTATAGAGGTGCCAGAGCTCAAAGCGAAAAACTTAGAGATAAAAACATTTTGGGAGGTGTATCCATCCCACCAACGAAAACGACTTAGAGTTCCCAATACTTTCCATACATAGATATATCATAGGCGGTTCCCAAACAGAAAATAAAGTTTATTCCTTTTTTCCGCCATACTTTCACTTTCCATGGCTAACCGTATCCACGGGTGCCCTACATACCAAAACTTTGCAAGGAATTTATTATTAGATAACATAAAGTAAATTCATTTTTGCATTTCGAGACTGGGCATACCTAATACTTTTGTCTTACTCTCGTGCAATGACAAGTGAATAAACACTCATCGTGAGAATAACACATTGAGCATCGAAAATATTAGCCACCCCTCACCGCTCCGCGACCGAAACAAACACACAAAAGAGAAGTTTATTTTGAAAATTAGAGATGGCACATACACATTTTCTTATAACGGCAAAAGAATACCGCATATAGGTAGATATAGTGGACTTATGTGGCAAAATTGGTTTAAAGGTCTTTGGATGCACAAGTAGAGATCATACTTAGTGAAAAATGAAGGCTAGCAGAAAAATTAGAAGCGACTAACCAAGAAATGGATGATCTCATAACCAAGCATTAAGCATAAATAACACCGAATAATGCACCACAAGTAGGATGTAATTTCATTGCATGACTATTGACTTGCGTACTTGCATAGGTATTCACAAACCTTAACGCCAATATTCTTACTAAAACATAATTACTCATCAAGATGACTCACATATTGCATCATCATATCTCAAAACTATTATTAAGAATCAAGTTTATTTTGTCCAATGATCTTCATTAAAGTTTTTATTATATCCTTCTTGGATGTCTATCACTTTGGGACTAATTTTCTTCTGATGCTTTTCATAAGCTCAAACAAATATAAGTGAAGATCATGAGCATACTATTTCTTTCTCGCAAATTAATTTAAGTGAAGCAAGAGAGAATTTCTTGAAAATTTTACTAACTCTCGAATAAATCTAAGTGAAGCAAGAGATAATTTCTTCAAAAATACTAGAGCACACCTTTCTCAAAAAAGATATAAGTGAAGCACTAGAACAAGTCCATAGCTCATAAAAAAATTAAGTGAAGCATAGAGAGCAATACTAACAAGTCATGACAAAATTTTGGCTCTCTCAAGTAGGTGTGTCTAGCAAGGATAGATGACTTAAGACACAAAATAAAACAAGCAAAGACTCGTATCATACAAGACACTCCAAGCAAAACAAATATCAACTGACGGATAAAATTATAGTTTCGAGTAAAATACCGATGGTCGTTAGAAGAAAGAGGGTATGGAACTCAGGGGCATCCCCAAGCTTAGTTGGTTGCTCATTTTTGGATAATAGTTTGGGATGTTGGGGCATCCCCAAGCTTAGGCTCTTCTATCCTTTATTCCTTTGTCCATCTTAAGATAACCCAAAACTTGAAAACTTCAATCACACAAAACTCAATAAAACCTTCGTGAGGTCTGTTAGTATAAGAATAATAAATCACTACTATAAGTATTGTATTAAACCAATTCATATTTTGTTTTTATATTATATCTACTGTATTTGAACTTTTCTATGGCAAAAACTTATCAAAGAAAACCATAGAGCCATCAAAATATGCACACAACACAAAGAAAACAGAATCCATCAAAATAGAACGGTCCGTCGAATACTTATGTAACTCCAAAATTTCTGAAAAATTAGGACGACCTGAGAAATTTGTATATTGATCTACTGCAACAAGAATGGGTATTTTTTTGCTATCCGGTCAACAATGAAAATTATTTTTGTGAGCGTAAAAGTTTCTGTTTTTTTAGCAAGATCAAACAACTATCACCCAAGAAGATCCTAAAGGCTTTACTTGGCAGGAACACTAATTAAAACATAGAAAACACAATCATAACAGTAGCATAATTGTGATGACACTCAAAAACAGGAAGCAAAGAGCAAATATAAATTTTTATTCATTGGGTTGCCTCCCAACAAGCGCTATAGTTTTATGCCCTTAGCTAGGCATAAAGTAAGGATCTAAGTTTTGTCATCTTTGGTTTGAGATCCATAAGATTCCCTCATGATTGATTCATATGGTGGCCTAATTCTTGTTCTAGGGAAGAGTTCCATACCCTTCCTCAAAGGAAATTGGAACTTAATATTGCCTTCTTTCATATCAATCACAACACCGATAGTGCGTAAAAATGGTCTACCAAGAATAATCGGACACGACGGATTGCAATCAATATCAAGAACAATAAAATCTTTGGGCACATAATTCCTATTTGCAAGAATAAGAACATCATTAATTCTTCCCATAGTCTTTTTAATAGTAGAATCCGCTAAGTGCAAATTTAAAGAGCATGTTTCAATATCGGTAAGACCAAGCACATCACATAAAGATTTCGGAACTGAGAAACATTAGCACCCAAGTCACACAAAGCAAAACACTCATAATTTTTAATATTGACTTTGATAGTAGGTTCCCATTCATCATGCAATTTTCTAGGAATTGATACTTCTAATTCCAATTTTTCTTCAAAAGCTTTCATCATAGCATCAACAATATGTTTAGTAAAAGCCTTATTTTGTTCATAAGCATGGGGTGAATTTATCATGGATTGCAACAAAGAAATACAACCAATCAAGGAGCAACTATCATAATTAAAGTCTTTGTAATCCAAAAGAGTGGGCACATCACTAGTTAAAGT